>NC_089319.1:3557081-3857081 GCF_036669915.1 Pocillopora verrucosa
GGCAGATTTTGGCCGTTTACCTGAAAGACTTCATCTGTCGGTAAGGACAAAGCCAATAAATGAGAATTTTTAAATTGAAATTACGACTATTGTTGTTTTTGTAATCATGTTTTAACGCATTTTTCCATCTTAAGAGTTAGCGCCAACGCACTTTACGATTTTTATTCCTAGATTGTCAATTCTTTTATTTCCATTCGTTAATAAAGTCAACTTTTCTTGTCAGTAAAGAGCTATTGTGTTTCTGTGATAAACAAAATAATACATTGTTGCTTGTAGATATTGAATTTCTCTTCTCGTGTTGAACTCGACATCTCACTCGTTCGCCGCGCTTACTTGTGAGCTATCGAGTTGAACACTCGAAGAGAAACTCCACATCTACGCGCTTATGTACTATTCGTGACATAACATTCATTTGAATTTTGGTCCTCTTTTACTTTCAGTCAGTATGATTGTGTTTTAGGCACAGACTAACTCTATAGCTCTAATTCCGGCATACTATGAATTTGTGCCAGGGAAAATATGCACGTTGTACCTGAAACAGTACCACCAGCTCAGATAGTCTAAGTGGCTTTGAACCTGCACAGGCGGTGGTAAAATAGTTGACGCATTAGATTCCGGGCCGAGGGGTCTGGGCTTAAGAACTAGCCGGGTTATTGTGTTCTTTTCTTTGTGCCTATCTCCATCCAGGAGTAAAACAGGTAACAACGAACTGTCAGGGATGCCTCACAAAGTGAGGAGGGAGAAGGACAGAACAGAAACTGGGATAAGCTCCAGTCTGATTGGCTACATGACTCAAGTACAGACATTACCACTCTTTTTGAAAAAGCATTACAGATCAGAAAAACAGAGAGAAAAAGAAAAAAGTAACCTTGCAGGAACATATATCTTGATACACTGAATTTGTCATCAGGCATAATTTTAAACACATTCACGTCGAAGCCTCACTGCTCCTGCACAAGATTCTCATAACATTTTCTACTCCGAAATAATTTTTTTCACGGGAAGCCACATTTATCATTTGTGTTTGAACTTATTACAAAATAGCCAATATGTCATACCTAATGAATTTTATATCATGGTCATAAATTATGGATTATCTACATGTGTTGTCAAGTTGAATTTCTAACGAGTTATCAACTGAAGGGTCGCTCTAACACTTCCTATTATACTCGTGTTCAAATCAGGGAGGCAGCTTTCAAATCTTCCCACTTGTCGCAAGTTCGGTCAATCTTGCTGCATTTTTCATCCGCAAGTCTTTAGCTCTTTGTTTCGTGATTGTTTACCAAAAAAGTGCACGTTTTCGTGAGCCAAAACTTGGCTGGATTCCATGACACCGGTCAAGAGGCATTAAGTGTCTTAATTTTTCACTTTTAAGTAAAAACTAACTATAAATTGATGGATCTCCACTCCAAAAGCCAATTAAAATTGAAATTATGGATGAATTTCATTTTGTGATTGACAGCTGTTTTCTCGATAGCCAATCAAATACTTTGGACCTTTCCAACCATTAAGGTTGTTTCAAAATGTGAAAATTTCGATAAGTGTGCCAACTCCTTCAAAGCTCACAATTTTATTTTATGGAAAAAAAAAGCCACCTTTTTTTAAAAAGAGAGAAAATAAGCCCCCAAAAGCAATTAAAGGACTTAAACTTAGATGAAAAACAGCTTTTAATAATAAATAATGTTTATTTCTAATTGAAATTGTCGTCCGATAAGGAGGGGCCCTATTTGTACAAGGAAACAAATTAAGACGAATGAAGGGAGGCTGATTTAAATGCAGATTATGTTTATCAAGTGAAGAAGTTCCGCTTGGATAAGAAGAGTGATAATACAGAAATAAAGTAGAATGACTGTTTTATGGCTGCTCCAGTTTTCCATTGTGACTCTTCAAATCGTCCTCGGAATCCTGTTTTCCCTGGCAAAAGGAGACTTTTGTGGAAGCGTTTTCGAAACTCAACTGGGTGAGTTAAAACTCAAACTGAACGATTAGGATCTTCTTGATTCTCAGGCTTTGTTTTACATATATTCAGGTGAAAAAGCATTAGTCCATTTGCTTCACCTTTCAGATCATGCATTAGCAGGTCATGTTGTGTATACGACTGTTGTTGTGGACGAGTTTGAATGTCAGTTAAAATGTATGGGAAACAACCGTTGCAAGTCGATCAATGTTCACCCCAGTGACAGTATTGGACAACGTATCTGTGAGTTGAATGATAAAACGCGGCAGATGAAGCCAGAGGATTTTAGACAAAGGATAGGATCTACATACTATAGCTCTGCTCAGGTTGGTACTAAGTTTTATAGTTCCCGTAGTTAATTGCCAAGATGCCGAAGGTATTTGGTAAATTAATAGTTTTGAGCGTGATTAGCGTGGCAATTCTAGCCTCCTGAGTGCAAAAAAACATAGCTCTTTATTTCACACGACCATTGAATTTGGCTGTTGAGGGCGAAGCAAAAATGGTTAGTTTCATTTCTTCTCGCGTTTTGGGCATAAAACCTTCTCAATTATTTTTTTAAGTTACAAACCAGCTAAATTCAGAACTTTATTGGTTTTTTCATTCTCCTTATCCATCTGAGAGCTGAGAATTACAAGAGGGTATTTGCTTAATTTGTACAGACGTAACGTTGAACATAAGTTGAACATATGTGTTATATACCTATAACCGCTGTGTTTCTGCGAAGATAACTTGTTGAAGCACGAGTTGATGATGTCAGCTGTTAATAATAACTTTGGAGCCTGATTCAAATTATTAGGTATCCTTCATCTCTTAGTCTTGGGTTGACAATGTTTTTGGTATGTTCCCGGCATTTGTATTAACGTCCTTACTAGTTCTTTAGTTTGAAAAAATATTTTATTTTGAACGGTTATTCTTCATCATAAATACTTTCACGTTATGTAACGTGACCAGAGCTAAATGTTTGTTATCCACTTTGTACTGTATAAAGAGAACACAATTGAAAAAATTCTCCAAGAATGAGATGGATAAGTAAATTTTCTTTTTGTCTTCATGCAATGTCAATAAAGCAACGGGAAACAAATCAACTTTCCTTATTTTTGTATTAATTATGTCAGACTTCCTGCATGGATATTTCTCGTGAGCAAAGGCGACCCACTAAGAGCGCTCAGTGTCATCCGGGATACCAAGGAACACGGTGCCAAATGCGTAAGTGGTCAGAAGATTTTGCCTGTTACGTATTCACAGCTTTTTAGACAAATTAAACTGCATAATCATTACTGGTTGCCTCCTTTTGACAGCTCGAGGCGTAGGATAATGTTACTGACTTTGTTATAAATGAGTCATGAAGTTAGCGGAACTTGTCGAGAACAAACTTAAACAAAACATAAAGTGGCGAGAGAACACATGCAGAATCTCACAAACGGAGGCGTACGTGAAGCATAAAACTGTTGTGTTCCGGCCCGGCTGGCTGGATGTTTAATTAAAGTATAACACATTTGTTACTCCAAAAGTATCCAAAATCAACTCTGTGACCAAAATATTTCACCTTTAGGCAAAACATTTTTTTTCTCGGACATGCCCTTATATCCACCTAGATATAGAAATAATATGAATAATACTGGGCGATAAAGTAACATTACAAACATTACTTCTACTCACTGTATGTTGTAGCAGAGTGAAACCAAGACTCCTGTTCTTTATAATAAGTTCATTTATATTTATGGTTGAAAAAAGGAAAATTAGCTTTCATTTTTGTCTCATGATTTTAATAATAAGCTCCCGTGGTGAGAGTATTCATCCGCAGTGAAGGTTGCGAGGATCTAGGAATTGCAGAAAACTCTTGTGGCATTGCTTACATCAAAGTGAATGGCAAAGATTATTCTCCACACATCAGAGGCCATAACGTGGTTGTTATCAACGCTATGACAGGTATTATAATCAAGATCGGAGATAAAGCGCGCTGTCATTTGTTGAAAGAGCGCTCTATCAGGGTACAAAAGACAGAGTTGAGTCACGCCATCTACCAATTTGTACTATGTTCCACCATTTCCCGTACTTTTCTCTTGCTTTTTTTCGGTAATTGAAGTGAAATTTCGGAACAAACGAGCCGGCAAGTAGCAACAGAAGAACAAAACAAAGGTTTGTAAACATGCCAGGCGCTGCAATTGACGTTATTTTAACGTGAGCAGAGACAGAAATCCTCAAAGAGAAAACGAAATCGTAACAGCCTGAGTTTTGAAGGTTTTCACGCTCAGTTAGATTATACGTAAGCTTAGTTACGTGCGGTGATAAAAACCAAACACAGCTAACACTCGTATATGATATATAGTTCCGTGTTTAAAAACGATACATAAAAAAACAAGAATGATAAAAAATTAACCAAACCGGCATAACTGTTACAATTTATACAAATCACGACGGTCTCAGAGCGATTGCGATCATGCTGAGGTCCATCGCAGCTAGCTCATCATGGCGATCTCTGATCATCGCAGTAAAGCAAGCCTCAGCAGTTACATCAGCCCCCCTTCGAGTGAACAACTAAGAGCTTGCTCTGATATCCTTTCCGATGCATTAAGTGGATTTCCACATCAGTCACAGCAGCCGAGTTTAACGGTGCTGTCATCTCGAGCAATCTTCATGTTCCTGTGAATTCGGCTGTCGTTCATTCATAAAACACACATCTTGAGCAGTTTGTTTTCTAATTGTCATGAGAAAAAACTTGCAGGTTTTTTATGAGCCACAATTCGGCCGGATTTCACTGAATATTTCACTTTCAGATTCCGTATTAAAACTGGAAAGCTTTGGCAAAAGTGTTAAATTCGACCTGCCGAAATATTTCAGATTATAAACTATTGCAGATTGTGAACTGAGATGGTTTGACACTTTTGACGATTTAAGTCTTGTTCAACCAGTCAAATTATTTGAACCATTCTAACAAGGATTCTGATTGGCTTATTGTAGCATGCTTATGAGAATATAGAGCATGCTGACGACATTGATGTTTAATTTGAAAATAAAGTCTGTTTTGAAAATTGAAAGTAATGCGTGGGAAACTTTTAAAATTTTAAAAACAGTTTAAAATCTGCGGGGTTAGCTCCAGCTCGAATGATCATAATCCCTTTAAGCTACCAGTCATCTGGAAGATGTACGTCTTCATTATAAGCTTGATTGTAGTGGAAGGGAAACGTTTGTTACCATTCTTCATTTGCAGGTACTGTACTAGGAGCCAAAGGATTTAACACTCATGAGAAAAGTTCCGCTGGTATTCACCTGAGAGATTACCTTAACGGAATCAAAGGAGAGTATGTGCCATATTGACGTGCTTTTATATATGTTCATAGAACAAAACAAAACGAAAGCTGATATAAAACAAATGTAAAGGAAGGGAATGATCATCCAACCCTCTAAGGAGGAACTGGTCTTTTACGTTGTAATCTCACTACCATAAAATGTAGCATATGATAGTTCAGAGCACAAACATCATGGATCCCACATCATTTTAAGTACATCTGCCCCAGCTTTTTATACATACACATATATATATATATATATATATATAAATGGGAAAAATAAAAATAAATGGGAAATGTAGTTGCGTCCTTTTTTCCTCTCATAATATTTATATATATATATATATATATATATATATATATATATAAAGAATTCTTAATCTCTTAAAAGATACATATTTTTCTCTTTCTAACGACCGTTCGGGACTGTTTCCAATGTCAAACGCATGAAAATTTGTCGCAATAACTCCTATCCGAAACTGAATCAGAAATATACTCACAAAACGAGATTCGGTTAATTCCGTGGGGAATTTATTTCAAAATATTAGCACATTAATGCCTCATAGAGGTTTTCGTTATTGCACTTTTTTGGTAATTTGTAATAAAATGCATTTGTTTGCCATTCTCACTGAAAAATCATGTTTGTTCCAATTGCAGAAAAATCGTTTTGGTCGCCATTCAAGATCAAGGCTCGACATACATATCACCAGCGATTGACGCTCTAAAAAGAGTTGGCGCCACCGATGACCTACTCAATCTGACAGAGTTCAGAGGATCTTTTGCTTTGGTGGGATTCGCCGGTGTGAATAAACCATCTTGGATTGCACAACAAAATGCCAAGCGAGAAAGGGGACCCAGTGAGATATCTCTGACAATCCCATCATCAGAAGGTATATCTTCGTTCTATTGATACCCTATAGCGGAATTTCAGCTTTTAAATAAGTGAATGGGTCCATCATAGCGAGGCAGCCACGCATTGACTAAGCATTTTCAGGCTCTCGTGTACTCATATTGGTGTGTGTTGATTAACGAGACAACACCGCATTTCCTCCTGCAGCTATTAAAGGCTTATATTACAATCAGCCTGGCCATTCCTGCAAGGACATCCGGGACTCCGGATATTCCGTTGGAGATGGGGAGTACTGGATCGACCCTGAGAAGAACGGAAACCCTTTAAAGGTCTACTGTGACATGACAACTGATGGAGGTAAGACGAAAATGCTCGATCATGTTAAAACGTAAAGGAACTGAATTGGGTTTGAGTTTCTGAAATTCTACTTCATGAAACAGCCTTGATGTTTGATGCACAGAGTATTTACTTCATCTTGGTTGATGTTGGCTTCGTTTTGCACAGGAGGCTGGCTTCTTGTTTCCAACGTTGTAGTAGACGACCCATCCTCGCGACAGCTTTGGATTGCGTCATCATACCGCGAGATCAGCAACTGCCACTGGAACAAAACGTTGTTCATCACAGAATATGCCATGAAAGAACTGAGAACAAACTTGTCTTTCACTCAGCTGAGATTCCACTGCAACAAACAAAAAGGACGAATGATCCACGTGACCACAACTGCAAACAGCTCTGGTGAAGCTGTAGTCCAGTACTTCAGCGGTCAGACGGATACGCGACCTTTGGCGTGTGGCTCGTTTAATAGAATGAAAGATGATAACTCCAATATAACTGGAGTCTGTCACCAATGGCAAGGCCAGAAGTGGGGTCGTCTATTGGCGGCAAATGGGACATTGAACGACCATGCCTTTTATGTCAGTTACAAATATCACTGGTCGTTGACTCCTGGAGATCAAAGATGGGAGTGTGACGACTATATTTATGACGGATTTTTTGCATTGTCCTCTGGCGATTTCTGGAAAGTCTTTGTTCGTTAAGGCCTGGAAACACCTACATCCGCTTCCACTTTTCCTGTGAAACTTTTCTCTGCAAAGTAAGACGTCATGATCATCGGATAACTGTAACGAGCTTTCAAACTTTTTTTATTTGTTTTTTATCATTCGAACAATTTGCGAGGTTTTCGTTTTTATATTTCGTGTGTTAGTTTGTGGCCTGAATGTCACGGAGGAGTTGGTATTTCACCCCTTAAATACCATAGTAGTGACTAACTTATAACTTCTCCATACAGTATCACCCTTGAATTAAATATTGAGGTCATAGGAATAAAGGAAATGATCACCAGCCTAGGAAGTCCATAACTGTCAAACAAATTCTCCTCGGCAGCACCATAGGAAATGTATAGAGAACAGAATGGTGAACATCCATACTGATGATAGGGTGTTAAGAGTTAAAATCTTTTTATCTTTCAAAGTAAACCCGACCCAAAAGATTTGTTCATCTATATGTTTTTTCACTTTTTTTCGCGGGACGTCATTGTTTTATTGCCGCGAAGGAGGAGGGGGGAGGGAGGGTGTCAGGCGGGGCTGTTCGGAGGATTTTTGGGGAATCGCATGGTTTTCAGGCGAAGCTGAGATGATATTAGTCTTCGGTAACATAATATATAAAGGAAGGACTGTAGATAATCGTTTGCAAATGATGGAGGGGGGGGAAGTATTCATATACTACGGAGCCTTAGGGGACTAGGTAGATTGTGTTGTAAAATCCTCCGACCGATCTCTACCCCAACCCTCCTCCCCCTTCTGGAGATAAGAAATGATTGGTCCCTTAGTACGGACAAGCGAGTCTTTACAACACTTGGAGGTACCTTTGCTTTGACGTTGAGTTAAGCCTTCTTAAAACCTCCTACTACAATCATTCAGGGAGAACTTAAAGACTATTTCAATTTATCGCTCTGTTTTGGTTTGCAGTTGGTTTGCTAGTTTGAGTTTCTTTTTACAACCATTGCTTTTAAAAAAATTGGTTGTTCAAGGTAATTTCACAACAATAGTTCACTTAGAAATGCAAATTTCATTGGGAAAACTTGGAATAGAAATGCTGAGACAAATTTGTTAGAAGATGTAGTAACATTGTTAAAAAAAACACATTACAGCAGGGTTGACGTAGCCATTTCACACATGAAATTTTAAAAATAATAAATTTCAGAACATTTTGATATTTAAAAAGCTCAAGGTAAAACTATCTCTAAAGTGATTTTAAATCAATTTATTTGTAAATATTTGACATGTAGGTGATTATACGCACAGACACACACAACCTTTTCATTCCTGTTCCGTACCCAAACTTCATTAGTATGGGTACGGAACGACTTAACTAACTGTGTGCGAATGGTCTTAGCTGGGTACGAAACCACTGGCATCCGCCCGAGGTTGTCGGTGAATTTCTTTGGGTTGTTAGCGAGCTGGCCTAGCATTGGATGTCGGCAAGCTGGCCCAAGTTGTCAGCGAGGGGGCCTAAGTAATCGGCAAACTGGCCTTGGTTGTCGACACACTGGCCTAAATCGTCGGCAAACTGGCCTAGGACACAGACACAAACACAACATCAACGTATATTTCAATAAGTCGATAGAGTTTAAGCATATTACATAAGCATAATACATAATACTGTACTCATGATATTCTTTGCAGTGCTTATATTGCATTTTGGTTTTTACATAATCTCATTGTAATGGTTTCTGAAAAAACCATCATTGTACGAAGCCAATAAAGTTATTACTATTATTATAGATCGAAAGTTTATCTGATTTGATCAACCACATACAACTGACTCGAGGTGACTAAAGAAGGAATTATTTAAGTCAGCGCTGACTTTGATTGGTAAAAGTATGAAGGCATTATAAAATTCAGTTTTGTGTCCGAGACATAATCAGCAAAATTATTCCAATTAAACATGTTAAAGCTTACAATCAAATTGAACACCTTAGGTTTGACTTGATCAACCACATTGTCTTCAGTTTTTGTTGCCTATATTAGCCCAGTGAGTCGCCTGCGGGGATACGCTTTGTGTGCGCCCCGAAGCGTCAGGCGACCGAGCAGTAAAAACGAGTGACAAAGCCGAGACGATTATGACGGGAAATAAGAAGCAAATCATAACTGCTGGCTGTCGGCTTTGCCGTGGGTGGGGAATATACGACCACTGCAACACAAGGTGTACAGAGACCGTGTTTGACGAGGGTGCAGCCAAACGATTAGTTGTATGTCATATCTGTCATAAAACAGTATATTGTTTAAACTTATGACTTTCCAATTAGTACCACGCTCAAGGTGAGTGTGATTTTTTTTCCCTTTGTTGTTAAGGATTACAAGAAATCGACCTTACAAACAAAGGTTTGTAAACATGCCAAGCGCCGTAATTTACGTTGTTATAACGCGAGTAGAGACGAAAGTCCTCAAAGAGAACCGAAGTGGACAGTCCGAGTTCAGAAGGTTTTCACACTCAGTTAGATTGCAAGCTTACGTACGGTAATAAAAACAAACACAGCTAACACTCCTATACTATACAAAGTTTTGTGTTCAAAACAAAACAGACAGGAACGATGAAAAATATAGCCAAACTGGCACAACTGTTAAATTTCATACTAATCATGAAGGTGCCAGAGCGACTGCGATTACGCTGAGGTCCATCGCGGCTAAACCATCATGGTGATCTCCGATAATCACAGTGAAGAAAGCCTAAGAAATTACATTGGCCGCCCTTCGAGTGAACAACAAAGAGCTTGCTCTGATATCCTTTCTGATGCATTGGGTGGATGGCCACATCAGTCACAGCAGCCGAGTTTAACGGCGCTGTCATCTCAAACAATCTTCGTGTTCCTGTAAATTCGGCTGTCGTTCCTTCATAAAACACACGTCTTGAGCAGTTTGTTTTCTGATTGTTATGTGAAAAAACTTGCGTGATATTATGAGCCACAATTTAGCCGGATTTCACTGAACATTTCACTTTCAGATTGTCTACGTCTCGTGTTTCTCCCCACTTCTCTGGTGCTGTGGCCGCTTCATGTGTGCTTTACGACAAAACAGGGCACAGTCAAGGCTTCTCTATTTGTTAATTATAATTCAACAGATACGTTCTCGAAAAAAGCGTAAGAGCTGCTCAAGGCGAAGCCGAGAGGAATTTTAGTTCTCGAGTACTAAAAAAATATAACTCTAACTAATTTGGCGAAGCAAAAATAGGGGGTATTCATTTCGCCTTTCTTATTGAGCATAAAACGATCTTGTTAATTTTATGGGTTACAAGGCAGAGAAATTCGGAACTTTACCAGTTTTTTCGATTTATCGATCGGAGAGCTGAGAATGACAAAATAATGTTTATTTGGACGGACGTAACGTTTTAAGGTGTCGTATGTATGCATGTATATATATATATATATATATATATATATATATATATATAAACGAATGTGGGGGTAGAGTCTACCTTGGCATAAAGTGCTTAATGCTGTGGTAGCAGAGCAGACAGACAGAACTTTTCAACTTTTCAGTTCTGTTTGACGAGCCCTTAGGCGCGAGACTCAGAGTCACAGAGAATCGATGCGTCCTCTTTAATTATTTAACTTATGTATATATAAACTATATATATATATTCGTTTCGTTTCTGCAAAGAAAACATGTTGAAGCACAAGTTGGTAGTGTAACCTGTTTACAAAAAGTTTGCAGCCTGATGCAAATTAGTAGGTTCGCTTTATCTTTAACTCCCAGGTTTATTACGTTTTATGTTCTCGGCATCTGTATCAACGTTCTCAGTAGTTCTTTACTTTAAACAGAGTATATTATTTTGAACGGCTATTAGTGATTATGAAAACTTTCACGCGATATAAGGTGATCAGAGCTAAACGGATGTAATCCACTTGTTACTTAACTAAGCGAAAAAAAGTTATTCAAAGGATGAAATGGATGAGTTTTTGTCCTCTCGATTTCATGTCAATGGAAACAAAGTGAAAAAATCAATTTTCTTTTACTTTGTATAAATTATGTCATGCATCCTGTGTGGATGTTTCTTGTGAGGAAAGTCGACTCTTTAATTGCAAATTCCTCAAAACAAAAGTCACTCTGTTGATTTGGCAAATCAGATTATCAATGATAATGATAAAAGTAGAAACAAACTCTTCTATTACTGCAACGAACAAAAGAAATTTTCGTGCAAACTGAAGAGCAATTAAAGCGATGAATAAAAAGGAATCATGAATTATAGATAAGAAGTATTTCAATTGTGAGTCAATGACCCTCAGAGGAAGGCAAATATAAGAAAGCTGATATGCAACAAGAAAAACTAAGGAGCTCCACCTGGGAAAGATAAACCGGCCAATTTCAGTATGGCTGTTTTATGGCTGACCCAGTTTGCCATTGTTAGCCTAAACATCCTTTTGGGAATTCTGTTTGTCCTAGCAGACAAAGACTTTTGTGGACGCGTTTTTGAAACTCGAGTCGGTGAGTAAATACTTCTAAATAAAAAAAGAAAAGAGGAAAACACCGATTCTTATACTCTCTTTGTATAGCTAGTAGTTACTAGAAAGAACGTTTTTTTTCGTTACAGACCATGCCTTGGTGGGTCATGTTATTCAGACGACTGTTGTTGTGGACGAGTTTGAATGCCAGTTGAAATGTATGGCAAATAGCAGCTGTAAGTCGATCAATGTTCATCCCGGTGACAGCAATAGCCTAAGGGGCGGGAATCCGTCTTACCGCTGAAATACTGTACAACAGCTTCACCAGAGCTGTTAGCAACGGTAGTCACGTGGATTGTACGTTCTTTTTTGTTTACTGCAATGAAATCTCAGCTGAGTGAAGGACAAGTGTGTTCTCAGTTATTTCATGGCATCCTTCGTGATAAACAGCGTTTTATTTTCGTGACCGTTGCTGATTTCACGGTATGAAGATTTAATCCAAAGCTGTCGTGAGGACGGGTCGTCCACCAAAACGTTGGAAACAAGAAGCCAACCTCCTGGAAAAAACGAATGAAATCTGGATATTAGACGCGATGCCTGTTCCAATTTTTATTGCGGTATGTACCTAACTCAACAACAACTTCATTGAATGTCTTTTATTTTCCAAAGTATTTTTAACTCCGTCAGTTGTCATGTCACAGTAGACCTTTATTGGCTTTCCGTTCTTCTCAGGGTCGATCCAGTACTTCCCGTTTTTTGAAAGAAACGTGAGTCTCGGATGTCCTTACAGGAATGACCAGGCTGATTGTAATATAAGCCTCTGGTAGCTGAAAAAGAAATGAGGTTTGATCATGATGGGTTTATTAATCTTAACACACCAGGTAAGACGCTGAAAAAAGGGGAGAAAGCTATACGCAAACTTGAACACGACGGTCCACATTTATCTTCAGAAATGCGTTTTAAAAAGGAGCCAATTGAAAATTTCCACCATCCTCATTGCACTTAATAGTCATGTATTTTGTTTGACAACGTCTACAATATAACTTTTCTATAACAGTCTCATCGCTTACGTGTTTCACAATGTTTTCCTTTGTATCCTGGATGACACTGGCCGTTTTTAGTTGTTTGTTTTCGCCTGCGAGAAACATCCATGCAGGAGGCCTGATTAGTAAAACAGAAAGGTGAACTTTTTTCTTCCCGTTCTGCCATCGATTGTTGTTCAGAGTAAACAAAGCTTGTTTTCTCTTTATCAGTATTCAGACGCTTAATGTGCGATTTTTGAAAGCAAATTTGACGTTACCTTTACACTCTTGTCAACACTCAGAACATGCTATACAAGCAGAAATGAAACCTTTTGGTTCGAAGGTTGTTGCAAAACAGGAATTGCAAATTGATGGAGATAGTTAAGACTCGCTTGAAAAATGTTTGCCCGAGATTTTAAACTGTCTGATGTAAGCGAATAACAAATGATTCTCTCAGTTTTCATTAGTATATAGCAGTAGTTCCGAAAAATTGTTCTTGGCAGTAAATAAGATAGGAAAGTTATCAACAAACCTGCTTAACCCACAACCCACCTGAACAGAGCTATAATATTTAGATCCTTTCTTCTTTTGAAGACGACCTGGCTTCATCTGCCGTGTTTTATTATTCATCTCACAGCTGCGTTTTCCTCCAAAACAACCGCAAGTTGTCATCAATGGAAAGACATGAAGTGGGGATCAATAAAAGTTGTACAGGAAAGGTTAAACGATTCTACTTTATATTTACCAAGCGCTAATCACTAGTATTTGCCAAATGGGGATCAAAGATGGGAGTGCGACGACTTCAAGAAGAACTCTCATACAGAATTTTTTTCGCTGTCCTCTGATGATTTTTGGGAAGTCTTTGTTCGCTAAGACCTAAAAGCGACAGTCAAATACACCTACTTTCACAGCCTTGAAAAGCTCTAACAACACACGCAGAAAAATACCATATTTTTTCAGGTGTGTTTGATATAGCCAATCAGCTGCTGACACGTCAATCGCCTTTCACGTCTGTTGTTGATGAATGAACGGCGAGTCTTCACCATTCTCAATTCAAGGTCGTTTCTCGGAATGTTCTCGGATTATGGCTGCTAAAAAACTGAAAAATCCGTATCGTATCAGTGACATTCAAATTTTCCTAAAAGAGGAAGTAAACCAAAATACCAAAAGAAAAAAGCGAAAGTTACGTATTCAGTGCCCTTGGTAATTGCATTTCTCACCGCTGAGAACGAAAATCGATTGTTGGAAGACTTGTCAACTTTTGCTGTGTACCTGAAAGATTTCTTCAGTCGGTAAGGACAAGGGCAATAACTGAGAATTTTGTAAATTGAAAATTACGCCCAATTTTGCTTTTAGAAAGATTCAACGCATTCTTTCATCTTGAGCTTTAGCGCCAACACAATTTTCGATTTTTTTCGAACTTTCTCGAATTAGACAGCTAAAACTCTAAAAAATCCGTACCGCTGACAGACAGTGAGGTTCAAACTTCCCTAGACGAGGAAAAAAAACCGATATACAAAAATAAAAACCGAAATCTACGCATTCAGTGGCTTTGGTGTTGGCATTTTTCGCGGCTGACAATGAAAATCGACAACTGGAAGATTTACCACAGGCAGATTTTGGCCGTTTACCTGAAAGACTTCATCTGTCGGTAAGGACAAAGCCAACAAATGAGAATTTTTTTAAATTGAAATTACGACCATTGTTGTTTTTGTAATCATGATTCAACGCATTTTTCCATCTTAAGAGTTAGCGCCAACGCACTTTACGATTTTTATTCGGAGATTGTCAATTCTTTTATTTCCATTCGTTAATAAAGTCAACTTTTCTTGTCAGTAAAGAGCTACTGTGTTTATATGATAAACAAAATAATACATTGTTGCTTGTAGATATTGAATTTCTCTTCTCGTGTTGAACTCGACATCTCACTCGTTCGCCGCGCTTACTTGTAACCTATCGAGTTGAATACTCGAAGAGAAACTCTACATCTACGCACTTATGTACTATTAGTGACATAACATTCATTTGAATTTTGGTCCTCTTTTACTTTCAGTCAGTATGATTGTGTTTTAGGCACGGACTAACTCTGTAGCTCTAATTCCGGCATACTATGAATTTGTGCCAGGGAAAATATGCACGTTGTACCTGAAACAGTACCACCAGCTCAGATAGTCTAAGTGGCTTTGAACCTGCACAGGCGGTGGTAAAATAGTTGACGCATTGGATTCCGGGCCGAGGGCTCTGGGCTTAAGAACTAGCCGGGTTATTGTGTTCTTTTCTTTGTGCCTATCTCCATCCAGGAGTAAAACAGGTAACAACGAACTGTCAGGGATGCCTCACAAAGAGAGGGGGGGGGGGAGGACAGAACAGAAACTGGGATAAGCTCCAGTCTGATTGGCTACATGACTCAAGTACAGACATTACCACTCTTTTTGAAAAAGCATTACAGATCAGAAAACAGAGAGAAAAAGAAAAAAGTAACCTTGCGGGAACATACATCTTGATACACTGAATTTGTCATCAGGCATAATTTTAAACACATTCACGTCGAAGCCTCACTGGTCCTGCACAAGATTCTCATAACATTTTCTGTCCTGAGTAATTGGTAGTCCTGAGGGACTTTGGCCGAAGGGAGGCGGAAAAGCTCGTAACTGATCGAGATAATTATCGGAGTGAAAATTTTGCTGCACTGGGGGAGTGGGTAGTGTAAAAGTTATGTTATGACTAGGTCGTCGGGGCTGAATTTTTATAGCAGAGCCGCTATAAATTTTGAACAGGACCTATTATATCAGGCTTGAAAACATGTAAAAAATGTCGATCTAAGAATTAACGGGAAATGATTTAATGTACTATTGTTGATATGATGTATTTATTTTGTTAGGTCGCCTGCCTGGATGTCGGTAAGTTTCATCCGGGATTCATAAAACACAGTATCAAACACCTGGATGGCGAGAGGATTCTAGCAAAGTTTATTGAGAGACCGTTCCAAAAAAAAATTACCTAGATTTCATCTGCTGCAATCTTACAGCTTGAAGCGTAAGATAAAGTATTTTTGCAGATTAAAATGGTCGAGATTTGGTCACTTTGGCGAGGTCTAAGCTTTTCGATGAAATAGGACAAATTTGACGCAAGCTAAGAATTCGAAGAAACCGCGCCGTTATTCAAGATGCATGCTGTTTGTGCAATACCAGTGACACCCCTTGTGATGTAAATATGTCATATTGTGAGGCCTGTCAGCTATAATTGCTACCTTGTGGGGTATTATAGCAAATACAAAATAGAATGTAAAAAATGCTCGAATAATGCCATCAAAAGTAACTTAACTAATTAGTGATTTTGCAAAACCAAAACGGTTCTGATTTGATTCTTTGCCAGTTGGCCACTTTGCTTTAAGCGTACGGCTTTTTTCGATTTTTTCCATGACTTGATCCACAAAACCTGACTAAAACAATGTTTTTCTAACGGTGAGGAACTCGCGATGCAGCGGTAACTCAAGCATCATAAAAATTCCTTTGGATAAGATGATAGTCTCTTGAGACCCTTGAGCAGTGATACTGTTGTGTGAAGACTATGAAGCTCGTTAATGTACATAACATTTCCTTCTGTAGCTGTCCGAGGTTTATATAAGGATTCGCCTGGCCATTCATGTAAGGACATCCGGGACTCAGGTTTCTTTCAAAAGGACGGGGAGTACTGGATCGACCCCGAGAAGAACGGAAAGCCTATAAAGGTCTACTGTGACATGACAACTGACGGAGGTAAGACATTAATCAAGATGATAATATAAAGATGAAACACTTTGAAGAAAGTTGTCGCTACGTTCTTCAGATACTACTCCTAGAAAAAAGTATCGAATGAATGCTTAGTGTATCAAATAAATGCTTGAAAGGTTCGTCGTTGGGTAGTAAAGTGATAATTTTGTTTCATCAACTGAGTTGGTAATGTGAATTGGCCACTGATGTATTTATTTTGTTAGGTTGCCTGACGAAGGGCAATTGCTCGAAACGTCAGCTTTAGAATTTTTCCGCAGTGGCCAATTTACATTATCGACTCAGTTGATAAAACAAGTGAACTCAATATTTTTCTTGGTTTGTTATAAGATATTTTAAATTATAAATTTGTTTCAGGAGGTTGGCTTCTTGTTTCCAATGTTGTGGTGGACGACCCGTCCTCGCGACAGCTTTCGATTGAGTCTTCATACCGTGAAATCAGCAACTGTCCCGACAACAAGGCGCTCTTTATTACGAAGGATGCCATGAAAGAACTGAGAACACACTTGTCCTTCACTCAGCTGAGATTTCATTGCAGTAAACAAAAAGGACGTACAATCCACGTGACTACCGCTGCTAACAGCTCTGGTGAAGCTGTAGTCCAGTTCTTCAGCGGTCAGACAGATTCGCGCCCTTTGGGCTGTGGCTCGTTTAAAAGAATGAAAGATGATAACTCCATAACAACTGCAAGTTGTCATGGATGGAAAGATATGAAGTGGGGATCAAGAAAAGTCGCACAGGAAAGGTTAAACGATCATCCTTTTTATTTACCACGCGCTAATCACTGGTATTTGCCAAATGGGAATCAAAGATGGGAGTGCGACGACTTCAAGAAGAACTCTCATACAGAATTTTTTGCGCTGTCCTCTGATGATTTCTGGAAAGTCTTTGTTCGTTAGGAAATAAGAGCGACAAATCACCTACATCTGCTTACTTGGTCCTGAGAAATTTGAAATTACTGGCTCAAACGTTATGCGATGCTAAATGTTCTTGAATGTTTATTTTAAGTAGACTAAAATCTATAGATTAGTAATATTAGTGCCGAGTGTTGAATGAAGCGTCCTTCATCAGTAGAAAATGACGGGCACTCTTCCCTGTAAAAAACACCGCTAAGGAAAGAGAATACAAACTTTTCTATTCTCTTGTCTAAGCTCATAAGCTTGCCAGTGTTGAGATTAAAAAACAAAAGAACTATTGTTTTTGAACATTACAATTTTGACCAAGGACTGCGTCTTTTTTTTTTTTTTTTTTTGACTGCTACAATTGAAAAATTAACATGGACATGAACATGTAGAGCTCACCAGGTCGCACGATGTTTGTTAGTTTGCGGCTTGGTAACCTTTTAGCAGGAGTTTTTATTTAAACCTGCTGTCCAACATCTCAATTAGCCTACATCTTAAGCTTGTAGCTATGTACGTTTGAATCACAATTTATAAAACAGCAAGTTGTGAAAACGTGTGGAAGTGTGTACCTGCCATTCTTTGCACCATCATAAAAACGCTCCGAAAAATCATTCAACGAATATTGTTCCGGCTACATTCTTGTAAAATTCATGTGATTTTAGTCCTCTTTTGGTCCGCTTCAGCCAAATGATCATCGTGTATCCATTTTTCGGGCACAGACTAACTCAATACACATAATTCCGCCACTGTTTGACCTTGCAACAAGGAAAAGGCCTCGCATTACCCATTTAATGTATAGTGGCTTTGAAACTGTAGGCGCTGTGGCCTGATAAGCGATGAGCGCGCTCGATTGTGGATCGGGAGCTCTGGGCTCAAGAACTGGCCCGGTTAGTATTTTTTGTTCCCAGGCAAGACACTTTACTCTCACAATGCCTCTCTCCATCCAGGAGTATAAATGGGTAAAAGTGAATTGTCAGTAAAGCTTGATGAAACGCTAAGGAAAGAGGGAGGGGAGGGTAGAGGACAGAAACCTGGAGAGGCTCCGGCTGGAATGGTCACATGACTCGAGTACAGACATAACTACGTTCTTTGAAGCAGCATTACAGATTAGAAAAAAGGAAACAAGAGCATAACTTTGCAGGAATACGGTCAACTCTCTCGTAAACGGATACCCTCGGGGAATTGGAAAAGGTGTTCGTCAGTAGAAGTGTCCGCCAAAGAGAATCATTCCCCGACGCGGATACTAAAGAAGAAAAAAAGGACGATGTCCCTTACGGGAGAGCGTTATGTTTAACTCTTATTCAAGTCAAACGAACGGAGAACTTGCTTTCCCGTGGACAAATAAAGATTTGGCAAAATCTATCCCCCCTTTTCTTTTGCCCTGTAAGATACCATATCTTTGTTGATTGCAAATTTAAGACAGATTTTATCGCTAAGAGTCAATTACTATCCATAGGATGTCTGCTAACGAGAGAGCGTAAACAAAACAAAAGTCCAAAAGTGTCCACGTTCGCCCACGCGAGCGTCCGCCTACGGAAATGAGTAAAAAAAAGTTTGACTAGGAAGTAAATAAGGAATTTTACCACAATTGGCAGTAATGTCGCAATCTGATTGGGTAAATTGCCGTTGTTAATAAGAGTACAGTTAACGCTACTCGAGTCAGCGTGTCACAATCTCGGCGGTCACGCACTGAAAGAATCGTTTTATTTGCTGTGCTTCGTGAGTAAGAGTTGAGGCCACCCTGAACCGCCGTCGATTTATTAAATTGGCAATAGTGCCCGTAAGTAGAAAATTGACACCAGTTTCCTTCAAGTAGGAACTCGGACAACTTTATTAAAATTGATTCATCCAAAGCTATTGTTTAAAAAGCGCGGACCTAATTGACAAAAGATATTATGTAATAAGTTTTCGGGGAGTAGGCTGTTATGACCACCTGCTTATAATTTGCATTCTAAAATGAAACAACAACAACAACAACAGGAAAATGAATTCCCCGTTCTTCAACCTTGATCAGATCAGACCTACTGCGGATTGTGAACTTTGATGGCTTAACACTTTTGACAGCTTTAGTCTTTTTCAGCCAATCAGATTATTTGAACCATTATAACAAGTATTCCTATCAACTTATTGTGGCGCGCATTATGAGAGTACGGAGCATGCCGACGACACTGTTCTTTGCTTTGGCAATACATTTTGTTTTGAAAATTGAAAGTAATGTATCGGGAATTTAACGGATTCCTTATATATAAACAAATAGAGAAGTCTCGATTGTGCTGTGTGCTGTTGTAAAGAACTTAGGAAGCGGCCAGAGCACTCAAGAAGTGGGGAGAAACACTTGTCTAAGTCTCGTGTTTCTCCCCACTTCTCTCGTGCTCTAGCCGCTTCCTGTGAGCTTTACAACAAAACAGAGCACAGTCGAGGCTTCTCCATTTGTTAAGTATGATTCAACAGATGCGTTCCCGAGAAGAGCGTAGGAGTTGCTCATGGCGAGGCTGAAAGGAATTCTAGTTCTTGAGCGCTAAAAAAAATATGGCTCTGACTAATTTGGCGAAGCAAAAATAGGGGGTCTTCATTTTGCCTTTCTTATTGAGCTTAAAACGATCTTGTTAATTTTATAGGTTACTAGGTAGAGAAATTCGGAACTTTACCGGTTTTTTCGATTGATCGATCCGAGAGCTGAGAATGACTAAACAAAATGTTAATTTGGACGGACGTTAATTGGAAATTCCTCTAAACAAAAGCCACCCTGTTGATTTGGCGAATTAGATTATCAATGGTAATGATAAAGTAGGCAAACAAACTCTTCTCTTACTGCGACGAACAAAAGAAATTTTCATGCAAACTGAAGAACAATTATAGCGATGAATAAAAAGGAATCATGAATTAGAGATAATAAGTATTTCAATTGTGAGTCAATGACGTTCTGCTTACAGAGGAAGGCAAATATCAGAAAGCTGACATACAACAAGAAAACTAAGGAGCTCCATTTGAGAAAGATAAAACGGCCAATTTTAGTATGGCTGTTTTATGGCTGACCCAGTTTGCCATTGTTATACTAAACATCCTTTTGGGAATCCTGTTTGTCCTGGCAAACAAAGACTTTTGTGGAAGCGTTTTTGAAACTCGAGTCGGTGAGTAAATAGTTAAAAAAAAAAAAAAAGAAAAAAGAAAACACCCATTCTCACACTCTCTTTCTACGGCTAATACTCACTAGAAAGAACGTTTTTTTTCCTTTAAGAACATGCCTTGGTGGGTCATGTTATCCGGACCACTGTTGTTGTGGACGAGTTTGAATGCCAGTTAAAATGTATGGGAAATAACAGCTGTATGTCGATCAATGTTCATCCCGGTGACAGCAATGGAAAACGTTGCTGTGAGTTGAATAATACAACACGGCAGATGAAGCCAGGTCATTTTAAAAAGAAGAAAGGATCTACATACTATAGTTCTGTTCAGGTGGGTTTTGGGTTAAGCAGGTTTGTTGATAACTTTTCTATCTTATTCACCGCCAAGAACAATGTTTCGGAACTACTGCTGTATAATAATGGAAACTGAGAGAATCATTCGCTATTGACTTACATCGGGCTGTTAAAAGTCTCGGGCAAACGTTTCTCCATGCGTGTATTAACTATCTCCATCACTGTGCAATTCCCGTTTTGCAACAACCTTCGAACCAAAAGGTTTCATTTCTGCTTGTATAGCGTATTCTGAGTGTTGACAAGAGTGTAAGGGTAACGTCAAATTTCCTTTTAAAAATCGTACATTAAGCGTCTGAATACTGAAAACAAGAAAACAAGCTTTGTTCACTCTGAACAACGATTGATGGCAGAACAGGAGGAAAAAAGTTCACCTTTCTGTTTTACTATTCAGGCCTCCTGCATGGATGTTTCTCGCGGGCGAAAACGAACAACCAAAAGCGGCCAGTGTCATCCAAGATACAAAGGAAAACATTGTGAAACACGTAAGCGGTGTGACTGTTCTAGAAAAGTTCTGTCTTAGACGTTGCCAAACAAAATACGTGACTATTAAGTGCTATGAGGATGCTGGGAATTTTCAATTGAGAAACCCTTTTATAACCCATTTCTGAAGATGAATGCGTACAGTCGTGTTTAAGTTTGCATATAGCTTTTACTTTTTTCAGCGTCTTACCTGGTGTGTGAAGATTAATAAACCCATCAAGATCAGACCTCATTTCCTTTTCAGCTACCAGAGGCTTATATTACAATCAGCCTGGTCATTCCTGTAAGGAAATCCGAGACTCAGGTTTCTTTCAAAAAGACGGGGAGTACTGGATCGACCCTGAGAAGAACGGAAAACCACTAAAGGTCTACTGTGACATGACAACTGACGGAGGTAAAAATACTTTGGAAAATAAAAGCAAATCAATGAAGTTGTTGTTACGTTACGTATATACTGCAATAATAATTTTTTCCAGGAGGTTGGCTTCTTGTTTCCAACGTTGTGGTAGACGACCCGTCCTCGCGACAGCTTTCGATTGAGTCTTCTTACCGTGAAATCAGCAACTGTCACGACAACAAGACGCTGTTCATCACGAAGGATGCCATGAAAGAACTGAGAACACACTTGTCCTTCACTCAGCTGAGATTTCATTGCAGTAAACAAAAAGGACGTACAATCCACGTGACTACCGCTGCTAACAGCTCTGGTGAAGCTGTAGTCCAGTATTTCAGTGGTCAGACGGATTCCCGCCCCTTAAGCTGTGGCTCGTTTAATAGAATGGAAAATGATAACTCCAGAGCAACGGTAAGTTGTCATCAATGGTACCATATGAAGTGGGGATTCCTCTATAACACACGGGAAAGGTTAAACGATCCTCTTTTATTTGTACCAGGACATTATCACTGGGTTTTGACAAATGGGAATCAAAGATGGGAGTGCGACGACTACCTGGAGTCTGGTTCAGAATTTTTTGCGCTGTCATCTGATGATTTTTGGAAAGTCTTTGTTCGCTAAGGCCTAAACTGCGACAGTCAAATACGTGTACTTTCACAGCCTTAAAAAACTTTTAGCTACTAGCTTACTATAAGAAGTTATCAAATGCTTAATATTATCAAAAAATCTACTTGCACCAGACTAAAATTTATAAATCTGTAATATTTGCAGTGGGTCGTATATTAAGCAGTTTTCATTAGAAAAAAAAAATCTCTTGCAGTTTTCTTTGGGAGAAATACAGTCTAGTTCATTACCTTACCAGTGTTGAGATAGCTGAGAAGGACAGTCACTACAACTGACAACTGTCAGTACGACCACGATCACCTGTCATCCCGGACTCAAACCGTTTACTGTTAAGAACTATTGTTTGTTCTCATTGAAAATTTGACCTTGGATGGCGTCCTTTTTTTACGCTGCAATAATTGAAAAATTAACATGAACATGATTATGTAGAGTTCACCAAGTTACTTGCTGTGGATAGTTTGCGATTGGCAAATTTATTTAAAGCTGTTGTCCAACGTCATATTTACTCTACACCTAAAGTTTGCACCGTTTACTTCATCAACAATTTATTAAACGACAAGTCATGAAAACGTGTGGAAACTTGTACCTACCATTCTGTGCAAAAGAAAAAAACACTCAAAAAAATAATGCGACAAAAGTTTTGGTGGATGCATACTTTTATCATATATAAACTGTGGTGTTATAAAAAGATATCCCGCCCTGAGAAAAGCTCTAACGACACACGTAGAAAAATACGATATTTTTTCAGGTGTGTTTGATATAGCCAATCAGCTGCTGACACGTCACTCGCCTTTCACGTCACTTGTTGATGAATGAACAGCAAAGTCTTTACCATTCTCAATCCAAAGTCGTTTGTCGGAATGTTCTCGGATTTTATCATATAAACTACAGTGTTAGACAAGGATTTCCAGCCCCGAGAACAGCCGTAAGAACACACGTGATCAAATACAATATTTTTTCACGTGTGTTTGATATCGCCAATCAGCAGCTGACACGTCATTATCATTTCGCGCTACTCGGTCATGCTGAAAAAACACCAACTTCACCATTCTCTTGGATTACGGCCGCTAAAACACTGAAAAATCCATATCGCTCACAGACGGTGGCGTTCAAACCTTCCTTAAAGAAAACCAACATACGAAAAGAAAAACCGAAGGCTACGTATTCAGTGGCTTTGGTAATAGCGTTTCTCCGCGGCTGAGAACGAAAATCGACAAATGAAAGATTTGCCGCAGGCCAATTTTTGCCGATTGCCTGAAGGATTTCTTCTGTCGGTAGGAACAAAGTCAATAAATGATAATTTTGTAAATTGAAAATAACGCCCATCGTTGTTTTTGTAATCGTGATTCAAAGCACTTTTTTTATCTTTAGCTTTAGCGCCAACACACTGTACGATTTTCACTCGGAAACTGCTGATCCTTCTATTTTCATTCATTGATAAAGTCGGCTTTTCTTGTCAGTAAAAGGCTATTGTGTTTATATGATAAACATAATAATACACGGTTGCTTGTAGATATGGAATTTCTCTTCTCGTGATCAACTCGACATCTCACACGTTCGCTGCACTCACTCGTGAGTTATCGAGTTAAACACTGGAAGAAAAATTCCATATCACGCGTGCCCATATATTATTCTCTATCTGACCTCTAAAACACTGAAAAATCCGTATCACCTACGGACAGTGACGTTAAAACTTTTCTAGAAGGAAAAGAAAACCAAAATGCGCAAAGAAAAAACCGGAAGTTACGCATTCAGTAACTTTGGTAACGGCATTACTCGCCGCTGAAAACGAAAATCGACTGCTGGAAGATTTGCCAATTTTTACCCTTTCCTTATTGCAAGGTCAGAGTATGCCGGAATTATAGCTATAGAGTTATAGTAATTAGTCCCAAAATATGGATACACGATCATACTGACTGAAACTAAAAGAGGACCAAAATTCAAATGAATGTTAAATAGAGAATAATAAATTGTTGCTTGTAGATATGGAATTTCTCTTCTAGTGTTCAACTCGACATCTCACTCGTTCGCTGCGCTCGTTCATCAGCAATCGAGTTGAATACTTGAATAGAAATTCCAGCTGTACCCAAAACAGTACCACCCGCTCAGATGATCTGAGTGGCTTTGAACCCACAGAGGCGGTGGTAAAATAGTTGGCGCACTGGATTCCGGCCCGAGAGGTCTGGGCTCAAGAACTAGCCGGGCCATTGTGTTCTTTTCTTTGTGCCTGGTGGGAGGGGGGGGGGGGGGGAACAGAAACTGTGATTAGCTCAAATGGCTCTAGTACAGACATTACCACTATTTTGAACAAGCATTACAGATCAGAAAAAAAAAAGAAAGGAAAAAGTAAACTTGCGGGAAGATATATTTTGATACACTAAATTTGCTTTACCAAAAAAATATAGTAGCCATCGGGTATATTTTTAAACACATTCACGTCAAGTTGCTCCTAGGAAGCCTGATTCTGCACAAGATTTTTCTTACATTTTCTACCCCGTAATGCGTATTTTACGGGAGGCCACATTTATCATTTGTGTTTGAACCTACAAAAAATCAGGCAATATATTACACCTGATGGATTTTTCATCACGGTCATAAAATATGGAGGAGGGGCTCTTCAAATCGTCCTCGGAATCCTGTTTGCCCTGGCAAAGGGAGACTTTTGTGAATGCGTTTTCGAAACTCAAGAGGGTGAGTTAAAACTCAAACTGAAAAAATGGGACCAAAATCTCATGCTTTGTTTCATATATATTCAGGTGAAAAAACATTAATCCTTTTTTTTTTTTTTTTTTTTTTTTTCACCTTTCCGACCATGCATTAGCAGGTCATGATGTGCATACGACTGTTGCCATGGACGAGTTTGAATGTCAGTTAAAATGTATGGGAACTAACCGTTGCAAGTCCGCGATCAACGTTCTTCCCGGTGACTGTATCGGACAACGTAACAGTGAGTTGAAAAATAAAACGCGGTAGATGAACCCAGAAGATTTTAAACAGAGAAAAGTATCTACATGCTATAGGTCTGCTCGGGTTGATACTAAGTTTTATGGTTACCGTAAGTACTTGCCAATATACCGAAGATATTCGGATAATTTTCAGTTTTGAAGGTGAATAATTCTTATAATGAAGTTGGGGTAAAACGCTTGCTGTCATCGGTGGAAAGAGCATGCTCTTCCCCCGTGCAAAGCTGAGCTAAAGCCATGTGCCAAATTGTACTATGTCCGACCATTTCTCGGAACTGGAACTTTACCGGTTTTCTATTTATCGATCTGAGAGCTAAGAATGACAGAAAGAAAATGTTCATTTGGTCGAACGTAACGTTTTAACGTGTCATATGTGTATATTTATGTATATGTATACATATACATATATATATTTATATATATTCCCTTCGTTTCTGCAAAAGTAATGTGTTGAAGCACGAGTTGGTAATGTCACCTGTTTACAAAAAGTTTGCAGCCTGATGCAAATTAGTAGGGTCGCTTTATCTCTAACTCTCAGGATAATTACATTTTATGTTCTCGGCATCAATATTAACGTTCTTATTAGTTAAAAAAGAGTTTATTATTTTGAACAGCTATTCGCGATTATAAAAACTTTCACGCGATATAAGGTGATCAGAGCTGAACGGATGTAATCCACTTGGTACTTAATTAAGCGAAAAAAAGTTACTCAAAGTATGAAATGGATGAGTTTTTGTCCTTTCGATGTCATGTCAAGAAAAACAAAACGAAAAAATCACTTGTCGTCAGGCTTCCTGTGTGGATGTTTCTCGTGAGCAAAGTTGGCCCGTTAATTGCAAATTCCTCAAAACAAAAGTCACCCTGTTGATTTGGCGAATTAGATTATCAATGATAATGATAAAAGTGGAAACAAATTCTTCTATTACTGCGACGAGCAAAAGAAATTTTCATGGATTTATGGATTATCTACATATGTTGTCAAGTTGAATTTCTAACGAGTTATCAACTGAAGGGTCGCTCTAACATTTCCTATTATACTCGAGTTAAAATCAGGGAGGCAGCTTTCAAATCTTCCCACTTGTCGCAAGTTCGGTCAATCTTGCTGCATTTTTCATCCGCAAGTCTTTAGCTCTTTGTTTCGTAATTGTTTACCAAAAAAAGTGTACGTTTTCGTGAGCCAAAACTTGGCTGGATTCCATCCCACCGGACAAAAGACACTAAGTTTCTTAACTTTTCACTTTTAAGTAAAAACGAACTATAAATTGGTGGATCTCCACTCCAAAAGCCAATTAAAGTTGATATTATGGGAAAAGTTCACTTTGTGATTGACAACTGTTTTCTCGATAGGCAATCAATTACTTTGGACCTTTCCAACCATTAAGGTTGTTTCAAAATGTGAAAATTTCGATAAGTGTGCTAACTCCTTCAAAGCTCACAATTTTATTTTATGGGGAAAAAAAAAGCCACCTTTTTTTAAAAAGAGAGAAAATAAGCCCTCAAAAGCTATTAAAGGACTTAAACTAAGATGAAAAACAGCTTTTAATAATAAATAATGTTTATTTTTAATTGAAATTGTCCTCCAATAAGGAGGGGCCCTATTTGTACAGGGAAACAAATTAAGACGAATCAAGGGAGGCTGATTTAAATGCAAAATAGGTTTATCAAGTGAAGAAGTTCCGCTTGGATAAGAAGAGCGATAATACAGAAATAAAGTAGAATGACTGTTCTATTGCTGCTCCAGTTTAACATTGTGACTCTTCAAATCGTCCTCGGAATCCTGTTTGCCCTGGCAAAAGGAGACTTTTGTTGAAGCGTTTTCGAAACTCAGATGGGTGAGTTAAAACTCAAACTGAACGATTAGGATCTTCTCTATTCTTATGCTTTGTTTTACATATATTCAGGTGAAAAAGCATCAGTCCATTTGTTTCGCCTTTCAGACCATGCATTAGCAGGTCATGTTTTGTATACGACTGTTGTTGTGGACGAGCTTGAATGTCAGTTAAAATGTATGGGAAACAACCGTTGCAAGTCGATCAATGTTCACCCCGGTGACAGTATTG
Organism: Pocillopora verrucosa; assembly: GCF_036669915.1. Taxonomy (NCBI): domain Eukaryota; kingdom Metazoa; phylum Cnidaria; class Anthozoa; order Scleractinia; family Pocilloporidae; genus Pocillopora; species Pocillopora verrucosa. The sequence goes on from NC_089319.1 coordinate 3,584,313, forward strand.
GACAACGTATCTGTGAGTTGAATAATAAAACGCGGCAGATGAAGCCAGAGGATTTTAGAAAAAGGAAAGGATCTACATACTATAGCTCTGCTCAGGTTGGTTCTAAGTTTTATGGTTACCGTATATAATTGCCAAATGCCGAAGATATTCGGTAAATTAATAGTTTTTAGCTTGATTGGAATGACAATTCTAGCCTCCTGAGTGCAAAAAAACATAGCTCTTTATTTCACACAGCCATTGAATTTGGCTGTTGAGGGCGAAACAAAAATGGGTAGTTTCATTTCTTCGTAGAACATAAGTTGAACATATGTGTTATATACCTATAACCGCTGTGTTTCTGCGAAGATAACTTGTTGAAGTACGAGTTGATGATGTCACCTGTCAATAATAACTTTGGAGCCTGATTCAAATTATTAGGTATCCTTCATCTCTTAGTCTTAGGTTGACAATGTTTTCGGTATGTTCCCGGCATTTGTATTAACGTCCTTACTAGTTCTTTAGTTTGAAAAAATATTTTATTTTAAACGGCTATTCTTCATCAAAAATACTTTCACGTTTATAACGTGACCAGAGCTAAATGGATGTAATCCACTTTGTACTGTATAAAGAGAACACAATTGAAAAAATTCTCCAAGAATGAGATGGATAAGCAAATTTTCTTTTTGTCTCGATGCAGTGTCAATAAAGCAACGGGAAACAAATCAACTTTCCTTATTTTTGTATTAATTGTGTCAGGCTTCCTGCATGGATATTTCTCGTGAGCAAAGGCGACCCACTAAGAGCGCTCAGTGTCATCCGGGATACCAAGGAACACGGTGCCAAATGCGTAAGTGGTCAGAAGATTTTGCCTGTTACGTATTCACAGCTTTTTAGACAAATTAAATTGCATAATCATTACTGGTTGCCTCCTTTTGACAGCTCGAGACTTAGGATAATGTTACTGACTTTGTTATAAATGAGTCATGACGTTAGCGGAACTTGTCGAGAACAAACTTAAACAAAACATAAAGTGGCGAGTGAACACATGCAGAATCTCACAAACGGAAGCGTATGTGAAGCATAAAACTGTTGTGTTGCGGTCCGGCCGGCTGGATGTTTAATTAAAGTATAACACATTCGCGACTCCAAAAGTATCCGAAATTAATTCTGTGACCAAAATATTTCACCTCTGGGCAAAACATTTTTTTTCTCAGACATGCCCTTATATCCACCCTAGATATAGAAATAAATATTATGAATAATACTGGGCGATAAAGTAACATTACAAACATTACTTCTACTCACTGTATGTTGTAGCAGAGTGAAACCAAGACTCCTGTTCTTTATAATAAGTTCATTTATATTTATGGTTGAAAAAAGGAAAATTAGCTTTCATTTTTGTTTCATGATTTTAATTATAAGCTCCCGTGGTGAGAGTATTCATCCGCAGCGAAGGTTGCGAGGATCTGGGAATCATAGCAAACACTTGTGGCATTGCTTACATCAAAGTGAATGGAAAAGATTATTCTCCACACATCAGAGGCCATAACGTGGTTGTTATCAACGCTATGACAGGTATTATAATCAAGATCGGAGATAAAGCGCGCTGTCATTTGTTGAAAGAGCGCTCTATCAGGGTAAAAAAGACAGAGCTGAGTCACGCCATCCACTAATTTGTACTATGTTCCACCATTTCTCGTACTTTTCTCTTGCTTTTTTTCGGTAATTGAAGTGAAATTTCGGAACAAACGAGCCGGCAAGTAGCAACAGAAGAACAAAACAAAGGTTTGTAAACATGCCAGGCGCTGCAATTGACGTTATTTTAACGTGAGCAGAGACAAAAATCCTCAAAGAGAAAACGAAATCGGAACAGCCTGAGTTTTGAAGGTTTTCACGCTCAGTTAGATTATACGTAAGCTTAGTTACGTGCGGTGATAAAAACCAAACACAGCTAACACTCGTATATGATATATAGTTCCGTGTTTAAAAACGATACATAAAAAAACAAGAATGATGAAAAATTAACAAAATCGGCATAACTGTTACAATTCATACAAATCATAACGGTCTCAGAGCGATTGCGATCATGCTGTGGTCCATCGCAACTAGCTCATCATGGCGATCTCCGATCATCGCAGTAAAGCAAGCATCAGAAATTACATCAGCCCCTCTTCGAGTGAACAACTAAGAGCTTGCTCTGATATCCTTTCCGATGCATTGAGTGGATGGCCACATCAGTCACAGCAGCCGAGTTTAACGGCGCTGTCATCTCGAGCAATCTTCATGTTCCTGCGAATCAGTCGGCTGTCGTTCATACATAAAACACACGCCTTGAGCAGTTTGTTTTCTAACTGTCATGACAAAAAACTTGCGGGTTTTTATGAGCCACAATTCGGCCGGATTTCACTGAATATTTCACTTTCAGATTCCGTATTAAAACTGGAAACCTTTGGCGAAAGTGTTAAATTCGACCTGCCGAAATATTTCAGGTTATGAACTATTGCAGATTGTGAACTGAGAGGGTTTGACACTTTTGACGGCTTTAGTCTTGTTCAACCGATCAAATTATTTGAACCATTCTAACAAGGATTCTGATTGGCTTATTGTAGCATGCTTATGAGAGTATAGAGCATGCTGACGACATTGATGTTTGCTTTGAAATCAAGGTTTGTTTTGAAAATTGAAAGTAATGCGTGGGAAACTTAAAGGATTCTTTTTAATGAAACAAATAGAGAAGCCTTGACTGTGCTCTGTTCCGTTGTAAAGCACTTAGGAAGCAGCTGGAGCACTCCAAAATCATCATGAAGGGTTACTTATCTGGGGCCAAATAAAGGCAGGTACTAAAACCGTACTTCTGACGACTCTCCCGAAAAAGCTCCGCTGTCTCCCTATCGACTTCATGGTCCTAATTTAATAGAACGATGTGCTCGGTTTAAAAGCTGCGGGGTTAACTCCAGCTCGAATAATTATAATCTCTTTAAGCTACCAGTCATCTGGAAGATTTACGTCTTCATTATAAGCTTGATTGTAGTGGAAGGGAAACGTTTATTACCATTTTTCATTTGCAGGTACTGTTCTAGGAGCCAAAGGATTTGACACTCATGCGAATAGTTTGGCTGGTATTCACCTGAGAGATTACCTTAACGGAATCAAAGGAGAGTATGTGCCACATTGACGTGCTTTTATATATGTTCATAGAACAAAATAAAACGAAAGCTGATATAAAACAAATGTAAAGGAAGAGAATGATCATCCAACCCTCTAAAGAGGAACTGGTCTTTTACGCTGTAATCTCAGTACCATAAAATGTGGCATATGATTAGTTCAGTGCACAAACATCATGGATCCCACATCATTTTAAGTACATCTGCCCCAGCTCTTTTTTTTTCATTTAAAAAGAATTCATAATCTCTTAAAAGATACATATTTTTCTCTTTCTAACGACCGTTCGGGATTGTTTCCAATGTCAAACGCATGAAAATTTGTCGCAATAACTCCTATCCGAAACTGAATCAGAAATATGCTCACAAAACGAGATTCGGTTAATTCCGTGGGGAACTTATTTCAAAATATTAGCACATTAATGCCTCATAGAGGTTTTCGTTGTTGCACTTTTTTCGTAATTTGTAATAAAATGCATTTGTTTGCCATTCTCACGGAAAAATCATGTTTGTTCCAATTGCAGAAAAATCGTTTTGGTCGCCATTCAAGATGAAGGCTCGACATACATATCACCAGCGATTGACGCTCTAAAAAGAGTTGGCGCCACCGATGATCTACTCAATCTGACAGAGTTCAGAGGATCTTTTGCTTTGGTGGGATTCGCCGGTGTGAATAGACCATCTTGGATTGCACAACAAAATGCCAAGCGAGAAAGGGGACCCAGTGAGATATCTCTGACAATCCCATCATCAGAAGGTATATCTTCGTTCTATTGATACCCTATAGCGGAATTTCAGCTTTCAAATAAGTGAACGGGCCCATCATGGCGAGCCAGCCACGCATTGACTAAGCATTTTCAGGCTCTCGTGCACTCATATCGGTGTGTGTTGATTAACAAGACAACACCACATTTTCTCCTGTAGCTATCAAAGGCTTATTTACAATCAGCCTGGCCATTCCTGCAAGGACATCCGGGACTCCGGATATTCCGTTGGAGATGGGGAGTACTGGATCGACCCTGAGAAGAACGGAAACCCTATAAAGGTCTACTGTGACATGACAACTGACGGAGGTGAGATGCAAATGATCGATCATGTTAAAAAAAAGTAAAGGAACTGAATTGGATTTGAGTTTCTGAAATTCTACTTCATGATGTTTGAAACATTTAGTTCATGTTGGTTGATGTTGGCTTCGTTTTGCACAAGAGGTTGGCTGCTTGTTTCCAACGTTGTGGTAGACGACCCGTCCTCGCGACAGCTTTGGATTGCGTCATCATACCGTGAAATCAGCAACTGCCACTGGAACAAAACGTTGTTCATCACAGAAAATGCCATGAAAAAACTGAGAACACACTTGTCTTTCACTCAAAACGGCCAATTTTAGTATGGCTGTTTTATGGCTGACCCAGTTTGCTATTGTTATACTAAACATCCTTTTGGGAATCCTGTTTGTCCTGGCAAACAAAGACTTTTGTGGAAGCGTTTTTGAAACTCGAGTCGGTGAGTAAATAGTTAAAAAAAAAAAAAAAGAAAAAAGAAAACACCCATTCTCACACTCTCTTTCTACGGCTAATACTCACTAGAAAGAACGTTTTTTTTCCTTTAAGAACATGCCTTGGTGGGTCATGTTATCCGGACCACTGTTGTTGTGGACGAGTTTGAATGCCAGTTAAAATGTATGGGAAATAACAGCTGTATGTCGATCAATGTTCATCCCGGTGACAGCAATGGAAAACGTTGCTGTGAGTTGAATAATACAACACGGCAGATGAAGCCAGGTCATTTTAAAAAGAAGAAAGGATCTACATACTATAGCTCTGTTCAGGTGGGTTTTGGGTTAAGCAGGTTTGTTGATAACTTTTCTATCTTATTCACCGCCAAGAACAATGTTTCGGAACTACTGCTGTATAATAATGGAAACTGAGAGAATCATTCGCTATTGGCTTACATCGGGCTGTTAAAAGTCTCGGGCAAACGTTTCTCCAAGCGTGTATTAACTATCTCCATCACTGTGCAATTCCCGTTTTGCAACAACCTTCGACCCAAAAGGTTTCATTTCTGCTTGTATAGAGTATTCTGAGTGTTGACAAGAGTGTAAGGGTAACGTCAAATTTCCTTTTAAAAATCGTACATTAAGCATCTGAATACTGAAAACAAGAAAACAAGCTTTGTTCACTCTGAACAACGATTGATGGCAGAACAGGAGGAAAAAAGTTCATCTTTCTATTTTACTATTCAGGCCTCCTGCATAGATGTTTCTCGCGGGCGAAAACAAACAACCAAAAGCGGCCAGTGTCATCCAAGATACAAAGGAAAACATTGTGAAACACGTAAGCGGTGTGACTATTCTAGAAAAGTTCTGTCTTAGACGTTGCCAAACAAAATACATGACTATTAAGTGCTATGAGGATGCTGGGAATTTTCAATTGAGAAACCCTTTTATAACCTATTTCTGAAGATGAATGCGGACAGTCGTGTTTAAGTTTGCATATAGCTTTAACCTTTTTTTCAGCGTCTTAACCGGTGTGTGAAGATTAATAAACCCATCAAGATCAGACCTCATTTCCTTTTCAGCTACCAGAGGCTTATATTACAATCAGCCTGGTCATTCCTGTAAGGACATCCGAGACTCAGGTTTCTTTCAAAAAGACGGGGAGTACTGGATCGACCCTGAGAAGAACGGAAAGCCTATAAAGGTCTACTGTGACATGACAACTGACGGAGGTAAAAAATACTTTGGAAAATAAAAGACAATCAATGAAGTTGTAGTTACGTTACGTATATACCGCAATAATAATTGGAGCAGGCATCGCGTCTTATGTCCAGATTTCATTCGTTTTTTCCAGGAGGTTGGCTTCTTGTTTCCAACGTTGTGGTAGACGACCCGTCCTCGCGACAGCTTTCGATTGAGTCTTCTTACCGTGAAATCAGCAACTGTCACGACAACAAGACGCTGTTCATCACGAAGGATGCCATGAAAGAACTGAGAACACACTTGTCATTCACTCAGCTGAGATTCCACTGCAACAAACAAAAAGGACGAATGATCCACGTGACCACAGCTGCAAACAGCTCTGGTGAAGCTGTAGTCCAGTACTTCAGCGGTCAGACGGATAGGCGACCTTTGGCGTGTGGCTCGTTTAATAGAATGAAAGATGATTACTCCAATATAACTGGAGTCTGTCACCAATGGCAAGGCCAGCAGTGGGGTTACCCACCGTCGGCAAAAGAGACATTGACCGACCACGGCTTTTATGTCCTTACAAATATCACTGGTTGTTGATTCCTGGAAATCAAAGATGGGAGTGTGACGACTATATTTCTAACGAATTTTTTGCGTTGTCCTCTGGCGATTTCTGGAAAGTCTTTGTTCGTTGAGGCCTGGAAACACCTACATCCGCTTCCACTTTTCCTGTAAAACTTTTCTCTGCAAAGTAAGACGTGATGATGTAACGAGCTTTCAAACTTTTTTTATTTGTTTTTTATCATTCGAACAATTTGCGAGGTTTTCGTTTTTATATTTCGTATGTTAGTTTGTGGCCTGAACGTCTTGGAGGAGTTGGTATTTCACCTCTTATTCAAATACTTCGGAGCCTTAGGGGATTAGGTAGATTGTGTTGTAAAATCCTCCGACCGACCTCTACCCCAGCCCCCCTCCCCCTTCTGGAGATAAGAAATGACTGGTACTACGGACAAGCGAGTCTTTACAACACTTAACGGTACCTTTGCTTTGACGTTGAGTTAAGCCTCCTTAAAATCTCCTACTACAATCATTCAGGGAGACTATTTCAATTTATCGCTCTGTTTTGATTTGCAGTTGGTTTGCTAGTTTGAGTTTGTTTTTACAACCATTGCTTTTAGAAAAAATTGGTTGGTCAAGGTAATTTCATAACAATAGTTCACTTAGAAATGCAAATTTCATTAGGAAAACTTGTAATAGAAATGCTGAGACAAATTTGTTAGAAGATGTAGTAACATTATTAAAAAAAACACATTACAGCAGGGTTGACGTAGCCATTTCACACACGAAATTTTAAAATAATAAATTTCAGTAGATTTTGATGTTTAAAAAGCTCAAGGTAAAACTATTTCTAAAGTGATTTTGTAAATATTTGACATGTAGATGATTATGCGGACAGACACACACAACCTTTTCATTCCCGTTCCGTTCCCAAACTTCATTAGTATGGGTACGGAACGACTTAACTAACTGAGTACGAATGGTCTTAGCTGGGTACGAAACGACTGGCATCCGCCCGTGGTTGTCGGTGAATTTCTTTGGGTTGTTGGCGAACTGGCCTTGCATGGGATGTCGGCAAGCTGGCCCAAGTTGTCAGCGAGGGCCTAAGTAATCGGCAAACTGGCCTTGGTTGTTGGCACACTGGCCTAAATCGTCGGCAAACCGGCCTTGGACAAAGATACAAACACAACATCGACGAATATTTCAATAAATCGATATAGTTTAAGCATATTGCATAAGCGTAATACATAATACTGTGTTCCTGATATTCTTTGCAGTGTTTATATTGCATTTTGGTTTTTACATAATCTCATTGTAATAGTTTCTGAATAAACCATCATTGTACGAAGCCAATAAAGTTATTACTATTATTGTCATTATTATGGATCGAAAGTCTATCTGATTTGATTAACCACATACAACTGACTCGAGGTGACTAAAGAAGGAATTATTTAAGTCAGCGCTGACTTTGATTGGTAAAAGTATGAAGACTTTGTAAAATTCAGTTTTGTTTCCGAGACATAATCAGCAAAATTATCCCAGTTAAACATGTTAAAGCTTACAATCAAACTGAACACCTTAGGTTTGATTTGATCAACCACACTGTCTTCAATTTTTCTTGCCTACTTTATCCCAGTGAGTCGCCTGCGGGGATGCGCTTTGTGTGCGCCCCGAAGCGTCAGGCGACCGAGCAGTAAAAACGACTAACAAAGCCGAGGACGATTGTGACGGGAAATAAGAAGCACACCAAAACTGCTGGTTGTCGGCTCTGCCGTGAGTGGGGAATATACGACCACTGCAGCACAAGGTGTACAGAGACCGTGTTTATATTGTTTAAACTTATGACTTTCCAATTAGTACCTCGCTCAAGGTAAGTGTGACTTTTTTCCCCTTTGTTATTAAGGATTATAAGAAATCGACCTTACAAAAAAAATTTTGTAAACATGCCAAGCGCCGTAATTTACGTTGTTATAACGCGAGGAGAGACAAAAGTCCTCAAAGAGAAACAAAATGGACAGTCCGAGTTTAGAAGGTTTTCACACTCAGTTAGATTGCAAGCTTACGTACGGTAATAAAAAACAAACACAGCTAACACTCCTATACTGTACAAAGTTTTGTGTTCAAAACTAAACAGAACAAACAGGAACGATGAAAAATATAGCCAAACCGGCACAACTGTTATAATTCATACTAATCATGAAGGTGCCAGAGCGACTGCAATCATGCTGAGGTCCATCTCCGGTAATCACAGTGAAGAAAGCCTAACAAATTACATCGGCCGCCCTTCGAGTGAACAACAAAGAGCTTGCTCTGATATCCTTTCTGATGCACTGGGTGGATGGCCACATCAGTCACAGCAGCCGAGTTTAACGGCGCTGTCATCTCAAGCAATCTTCGTGTTCCTGTAAATTTGGCTATCGTTCCTTCATAAAACACCCGTATTGAGCAGTTTGTTTTCTGATGTTTTATGTGAAAAAACTTGCGTGATATTCTGAGCCACAATTTAGCCGGATTTCACTGAACATTTCACTTTAAAATTGTCTACGTCTCGTGTTTCTCTCCACTTCTCTCGTGCTCTGGCCGCTTCCTGCGTGCTTTACAACAAAACAAAGCACAGTCAAGGCTTCTCCATCTGTTAAGTATGATTCAACAGATACGTTCCCGAGAAAAGCGTAAGAGCTGCTCAACGCGAAGCCGAGAGGAATTTTAGTTCTTGAGTACTAAAAAAATATAGCTCTAAATAATTTGGCGAAGCAAAAATAGGAGGTCTTCATTTCGCCTTTCTTAATGAGCATAAAACGATCTTGTTAGTTTTATAGGTAACAAGACAGAGAAATTCAGAACTTTACCAGTTTTTTCGATTTATCGATCTGAGAGCTGAGAATGACAAAAAAAATGTTAATTTGGACGGACGTAACTTTTTAAGGTGTCATACGTGTATATATATATATATATACATATATATAAATGAATGTGGGGGTAGAGTCTATCTTGGAATAAAGTTTTCAATGCTTTGGTAGCAGAGCTAAGTATACATAAGTTAAAGAATTAAAGAGGACGCATAGATTCTCTGTGACTCTGAGTTCCGCGCCTAAGCGCTCGTCAGACAGAACTTTTCAACTTTTCAGTTCTGTCTGACGAGCGCTTAGGCGCGAAACTCAGAGTCACAGAGAATCGATGCGTCCTCTTTAATTCTTTAACTTATGTATATATATATATTCGTTTCGTTTCTGCAAAGATAACATGTTGAAGCACGAGTTGGTAATGTCACCTGTTTACAAAAAGTTTGCAGCCTGATGCAAATTAGTAGGTTCGCTTCATGTCTTACTCTCAGGTTTATTACGTTTTATGTTCTCGGCATCTGTATCAACGTTCTCAGTAGTTCTTTACTTTAAACAGAGTATATTATTTTGAACGGCTATTAGTGATTATGAAAACTTTCACGCGATATAAGGTGATCAGAGCTAAGTGGATGTAATCCACTTGTTAATAAATTAAGAGAAAAATAATTACTCAAAGGATGAAATGGATTGTCTTCTCGATGCCATGTTAATAAAAACAAAGTGAAAAAGTCAATTTATTTTATTTTGTTTTAATTATGTCACTTCCAGCATGGATGTTTCTTGTGAGCAAAGTCGACCCGTTAATTGCAAATTCCTTAAAACAAAAGTCACTCTGTTTATTTGGCGAATTATAATATCAATGGTAATGATAAAAGTACAAACAAACTTTCCTATAACTGCGACGAACAAAAGAAATTTTCGTGCAAACTGAAGAGCAATTAAAGCGATGAATAAAAAGGAATCATGAATTATAGATAAGAAGTATTTCAATTGTGAGTCAATGACTCTCAGAGGAAGGCAAATATAAGAAAGCTGATATGCAACAAGAAAACTAAGGAGCTCCCTTATACAAAAATAAAAACCTAAAGCTACGCATTCAGTGGCTTTGGTGTTGGCATTTTTCGCGGCTGACAATGAAAATCGACAACTGGAAGATTTACCACAGGCAGATTTTGGCCGTTTACCTGAAGAGAATTTTTTAAATTGAAATTACGACTATTGTTGTTTTTGTAATCATGATTCAACGCATTTTTCCAGCTTAAGAGTTAGCGCCAACGCACTTTACGATTTTTATTCGGAGATTGTCAATTCTTTTATTTCCATTCGTTAATAAAGTCAACTTTTCTTGTCAGTAAAGAGTTATTGTGTTTCTGTGATAAACAAAATAATACATTGTTGCTTGTAGATATTGAATTTCTCTTCTCGTGTTGAACTCGACATCTCACTCGTTCGCCGCGCTTACTTGTGAGCTATCGAGTTGAACACTCGAAGAGAAACTCCACATCTACGCGCTTATGTACTATTCCAGACATAACATTCATTTGAATTTTGGTCCTCTTTTACTTTCAGTCAGTATGATTGTGTTTTAGGCACAGACTAACTCTATAGCTATAATTCCGGCATACTATGAATTTGTGCCAGGGAAAATATGCACGTTGTACCTGAAACAGTACCACCAGCTCAGATAGTCTAAGTGGCTTTGAACCTGCACAGGCGGTGGTAAAATAGTTGACGCATTGCATTCCGGGCCGAGGGGTCTGGGCTTAAGAACTAGCCGGGTTATTGTGTTCTTTTTTTTGTGCCTATCTCCATCCAGGAGTAAAACAGGTAACACCGAACTGTCAGGGATGCCTCACAAAGGGAGGAGGGAGAAGGACAGAACAGAAACTGGGATAAGCTCCAGTCTGATTGGCTACATGACTCAAGTACAGACATTACCACTCTTTTTGAAAAAGCATTACAGATCAGAAAAACAGAGAGAAAAAGAAAAAAGTAACCTTGCGGGAACATATATCTTGATACACTGAATTTGTCATCAGGCATAATTTTAAACACATTCACGTCGAAGCCTCACTGGTCCTGCACAAGATTCTCATAACATTTTCTACTCCGAAATAATTGTTTTCACGGGAAGCCACATTTATCATTTGTGTTTGAACTTATTACAAAATAGCCAATATGTCATACCTAATGAATTTTATATCATGGTCATAAATTATGGATTATCTACATGTGTTGTCAAGTTGAATTTCTAACGAGTTATCAACTGAAGGGTCGCTCTAACATTTCCTATTATACTCGTGTTAAAATCAGGGAGGCAGCTTTCAAATCTTCCACTTGTCGCACGGTCCGGTCAATCTTGCTGCATTTTTCATCCGCAAGTCTTTAGCTCTTTGTTTCGTGATTGTTTACCAAAAAAGTGTACGTTTTCGTGAGCCAAAACTTGGCTGGATTCCATGACACCGGTCAAGAGGCATTAAGTTTCTTAATTTTTCACTTTTAAGTAAAAACTAACTATAAATTGATGGATCTCCACTCCAAAAGCCAATTAAAATTGAAATTATGGATGAATTTCATTTTGTGATTGACAGCTGTTTTCTCGATAGCCAATCAAATACTTTGGACCTTTCCAACCATTAAGGTTGTTTCAAAATGTGAAAATTTCGATAAGTGTGCTAACTCCTTCAAAGCTCACAATTTTATTTTATGGAAAAAAAAAGCCACCTTTTTTTAAAAAGAGAGAAAATAAGCCCCCAAAAGCAATTAAAGGACTTAAACTTAGATGAAAAACAGCTTTTAATAATAAATAATGTTTATTTCTAATTGAAATTGCGGTCCAACAAGGATGGGCCCTATTTGTACAGGGAAACAAATTAAGACGAATTAAGGGAGGCTGATTTAAATGCAGAATATTTTTATCAAGTGAAGAAGTTCCGCTTGGATAAGAAGAGCGATAATACAGAAATAAAGTAGAATGACTGTTTTATGGCTGCTCCAGTTTTCCATTGTGACTCTTCAAATCGTCCTCGGAATCCTGTTTGCCCTGGCAAAAGGAGACTTTTGTGGAAGCGTTTTCGATACTCAAATGGGTGAGTTAAAACTCAAACTGAACGATTAGGATCTTCTTGATTCTCAGGCTTTGTTTTACATATATTCAGGTGAAAAAGCTTTAGTCCATTTGCTTCACCTTTCAGATCATGCATTAGCAGGTCATGTTGTGTATACGACTGTTGTTGTGGACGAGTTTGAATGTCAGTTAAAATGTATGGGAAACAACCGTTGCAAGTCGATCAATGTTCACCCCAGTGACAGTATTGGACAACGTATCTGTGAGTTGAATGATAAAACGCGGCAGATAAAGCCAGAGGATTTTAGACAAAGGATAGGATCTACATACTATAGCTCTGCTCAGGTTGGTACTAAGTTTTATAGTTACCGTAGTTAATTGCCAAAATGCCGAAGGTATTCGGTAAATTAATAGTTTTGAGCGTGATTAGCGTGACAATTCTAGCCTCTTGAGTGCAAAAAAACATAGCTCTTTATTTCACACGACCATTGAATTTGGCTGTTGAGGGCGAAGCAAAAATGGTTAGTTTAATTTCTTCTCGCGTTTTGGGCATAAAACGTTCTCGATTATTTTTTTAGGTTACAAACCAGCTAAATTCAGAACTTTATTGGTTTTTTCATTCTCCTTATCCATCTGAGAGCTGAGAATTACAAGAGAGTATTTGCTTAATTTGTACAGACGTAACGTTGAACATAAGTTGAACATAATTATGTGTTATATACCTATAACCGCTATGTTTCCGCGAAGATAACTTGTTAAAGTACGAGTTGATGATGTCAGCTGTTAATAATAACTTTTGAGCCTGATTCAAATTATTAGGTATCCTTCATCTCTTAGTCTTAGGTTGACAACGTTTTTGGTATGTTCTCGGCATTTGTATTAACGTCCTTACTAGTTCTTTAGTTTGAAAAAAATATTTTATTTTGAACGGCTATTCTTCATCATAAATACTTTCACGTTATGTAACGTGACCAGAGCTAAATGGTTGTTATCCACTTTGTACTGTATAAAGAGAACACAATTGAAAAAATTCTCCAAGAACGAGATGGATAACTAAATTTTCTTTTTGTCTTCATGCAATGTCAATAAAGCAACGGGAAACAAATCAACTTTCCTTATTTTTGTATTAATTATGTCAGACTTCCTGCATGGATATTTCTCGTGAGCAAAGGCGACCCACTAAGAGCGCTCAGTGTCATCCGGGATACCAAGGAACACGGTGCCAAATGCGTAAGTGGTCAGAAGATTTTGCCTGTTACGTATTCACAGCTTTTTAGACAAATTAAACTGCATAATCATTACTGGTTGCCTCCTTTTGACAGCTCGAGGCGTAAGATAATGTTACTGACTTTGTTATAAATGAGTCATGAAGTTAGCGGAACTTGTCGAGAACAAAGTTAAACAAAACATAAAGTGGCGAGAGAACACATGCAGAATCTCACAAACGGAGGCGTATGTGAAGCATAAAACTGTTCTGTTCCGGCCCGGCTGGCTGGATGTTTAATTAAAGTATAACACATTTGTGACTCCAAAAGTATCCAAAATCAACTCTGTGACCAAAATATTTCACCTTTAGGCAAAACATTTTTTTTCTCGGACATGCCCTTGTATCCACCTAGATATAGAAATAAATATTATGAATAATACTGGGCGATAAAGTAACATTACAAACATTACTTCTACTCACTGTATGTTGTAGCAGAGTGAAACCAAGACTCCTGTTCTTTATAATAAGTTCATTTATATTTATGGTTGAAAAAAGGAAAATTAGCTTTCATTTTTGTCTCATGATTTTAATAATAAGCTCCCGTGGTGAGAGTATTCATCCGCAGTGAAGGTTGCAAGGATCTGGGAATTACAGCAAACACTTGTGGCATTGCTTACATCAAAGTGAATGGCAAAGATTATTCTCCACACATCAGAGGCCATAACGTGGTTGTTATCAACGCTACCACAGGTATTATAATCAAGATCGGAGATAAAGCGCGCTGTCATTTGTTGAAAGAGCGCTCTATCAGGGTACAAAAGACAGAGTTGAGTCACGCCATCTACCAATTTGTACTATGTTCCACCATTTCCCGTACTTTTCTCTTGCTTTTTTTCGGTAATTGAAGTTAAATTTCGGAACAAACGAGCCGGCAAGTAGCAACAGAAGAACAAAACAAAGGTTTGTAAACATGCCAGGCGCTGCAATTGACGTTATTTTAACGTGAGCAGAGACAAAAATCCTCAAAGAGAAAACGAAATCGGAACAGCCTGAGTTTTGAAGGTTTTCACGCTCAGTTAGATTATACGTAAGCTTAGTTACGTGCGGTGATAAAAACCAAACACAGCTAACACTCGTACATGATATATAGTTCCGTGTTTAAAAACGAAACATAAAAAAACAAGAATGATCAAAAATTAACCAAACCGGCATAACTGTTACAATTCATACAAATCATAACGGTCTCAGAGCGATTGCGATCATGCTGAGGTCTATCGCAGCTAGCTCATCATGGCGATCTCCGATCATCGCAGTAAAGCAAGCCTCAGCAGTTACATCAGCCCCCCTTCGAGTGAACAACTAAGAGCTTGCTCTGATATCCTTTCCGATGCATCGAGTGGATTTCCACATCAGTCACAGCAGCCGAGTTTAACGGCGCTGTCATCTCGAGCAATCTTCATGTTCCTGCGAATCAGTCGGCTGTCGTTCATTCATAAAACACACACCTTGAGCAGTTTTTTTTTCTAATTGTCATGAGAAAAAACTTGCAGGTTTTTTATGAGCCACAATTCGGCCGGATTTCACTGAATATTTCACTTTCAGATTCCGTATTAAAACTGGAAACCTTTGGCAAAAGTGTTAAATTCGACCTGCCGAAATATTTCAGGTTATGAACTATTGCAGATTGTGAACTGAGATGGTTTGACACTTTTGACGGCTTTAGTCTTGTTCAACCAATCAAATTATTTGAACCATTCTAACAAGGATTCTGATTGGCTTATTGTAGCATGCTTATGAGAGTATAGAGCATGCTGACGACATTGATGTTTGCTTTGAAATCAAGCTTTGTTTTGAAAATTGAAAGTAATGCGTGGGAAACTTGAAGGATTCTTTTTATGAAACAAATAGAGAAGCCTTGACTGTGCTCTATTCTGTTGTAAAGCACTTAAGAAGCAGCTGGAGCACCCCAAAATCATCATGAAGGGTTGCTTATCTGGGGCGAAATAAAAGCAGGTACTAAAACATTACTTCTGACGACTTTCCCGAAAAAGGCAACCTGGTGTAGGCTTTTATTTTCCGCGCATACGCCAGAAGGTAACACCGCTATCTCCCTATCGACTTCATAGTCCTAATTTAATAGAACGAGGTGCTCGGTTTTAAAGCTGCGGGGTTAACTCCAGCTCGAATAATTATAATTTCTCTAAGCTACCAGTCATCTGGAAGTTGTACGTCTTCATTAAAAGCTTGATTATAGTCGAAGGAAAGGTTTATTACCATTTTTCATTTGCAGGTACTGTTCTAGGAGCCAAAGGATTTGACACTCATGCGAATAGTTTCGCTGGTATTCACCTGAGAGATTACCTTAACGGAATCAAAGGAGAGTATGTGCCACATTGACGTGCTTTTAGATATGTTCATAGAACAAAACAAAACGAAAGCTGATATAAAACAAATGTAAAGAAAGAGAATGATCATCCAACCCTCTAAAGAGGAACTGGTCTTTTACGCTGTAATCTCTCTACCATAAAATGTAGCATATGATAGTTCAGAGCACAAACATCATGGATCTCACATCATTTTAAGTACATCTGCCCCAGCTTTTTATATATATATATATATATATATATATATAGGAAGTCTGTAAGTCGATTTTCGCGTGGAACAGTGCTCAATACGTTGAAGCAGAGCAGAATAAATAAATATTATGAGAGGAAAAAACGACGCAACTACATATCCCGACAAGCCTGTTTCGTGAATCGCTTCACTCTTCAGGGGTTTAATGAAAGAATATTCATGTGACTATCGTTTATATACTAAGAAAATTTACATAATGCGCGGTAAACTTAAAACTTTAAAGTTCAGCTGTTGCGTAGCAACGCTTTGTTTCTGTGTCGGCATGAAGATACGAGTTCGTTACGCTTATTTAGTGATGAGAGGTCGGGTCGGTAAATTATCAGGAATTTCTCTTTTAGGCATAGGTTGCATCTTTTACTGGAGCTGCTGTAGGGAGAGTTAGATGATAAGACGCGCCATGAAATAGAGTAGTCAATGTTGTCGTTCTTGAGTGTCCAGATGTGTTTGCTAAGTTCGGTAGAGTTTTTGTGCTTGGCGTGGCGGAATGATGCGGTGTGATTTCAAAACAAGACACAGAAATCACACCGCATCATTCCGCCACGCCAAGCACAAAAACTCTACCGAACTTAGCAAACACATCTGGACACTCAAGAACGACAACATTGACTACTCTATTTCATGGCGCGTCTTATCATCTAACTCTCCCTACAGCAGCTCCAGTAAAAGATGCAACCTATGCCTAAAAGAGAAATTCCTGATAATTTACCGACCCGACCTCTCATCACTAAAAAAGCGTAACGAACTCGTATCTTCATGCCGACACAGAAACAAAGCGTTGCTACGCAACAGCTGAACTTTAAAGTTTTAAGTTTACCGCGCATTATGTAAATTTTCTTAGTATATAAACGATAGTCACATGAATATTCTTTCATTAAACCCCTGAAGAGTGAAGCGATTCACGAAACAGGCTTGTCGGGATATGTAGTTGCGTCGTTTTTTCCTCTCATAATATTTATTTATATATATATATATATATATATATATATATATATATATATAAAAAGAATTCATAATCTCCTAAAAGATACATATTTTTCTCTTTCTAACGACCGTTCGGGATTGTTTCCAATGTCAAACGCATAAAAATTTGTCGCAATAACTCCTATCCGAAACTGAATCAGAAATATGCTCACAAAACGAGATTCGGTTAATTCCGTGGGAAACTTATTTCAAAATATTAGCACATTAATGCCTCATAGAGGTTTTCGTTCTTGCACTTTTTTCGTAATTCGTAATAAATGCATTTGTTTGCCATTCTCACGGAAATATCGTGTTTGTTCCAATTGCAGAAAAATCGTTTTGGTCGCCATTCAAGATGAAGGCTCGACATACATATCACCAGCGATTGACGCTCTAAAAAGACTTGGCGCCACCGATGACCTACTCAATCTGACAGAGTTCAGAGGATCTTTTGCTTTGGTGGGATTCGCCGGTGTGAATAGACCATCTTGGATTGCACAACAAAATGCCAAGCGAGAAAGGGGACCCAGTGAGATATCTCTGACAATCCCATCATCAGAAGGTATATCTTCGTTCTATTGATACCTTATAGCGGAATTTCAGCTTTTAAATAAGTGAACGGGTCCATCATAACGAGCCAGCCACGCATTGACTAAGCATTTTCAGGCTCTCGTGTACTCATATTGGTGTGTGTTGATTAACGAGACAACACTGCCTTTCCTCCTGCAGCTATCAAAGGCTTATATTACAATCAGCCTGGCCATTCCTGCAAGGACATCCGGGACTCCGTATATTCCGTTGGAGATGGGGAGTACTGGATCGACCCTGAGAAGAACGGAAACCCTTTAAAGGTCTACTGTGACATGACAACTGACGGGGGTGAGATACAAATGCTCGATCATGTTAAAAAAAAAGTAAAGGAACTGAATTGGATTGAGTTTCTGAAATTCTACTTCATGATGTTTGAAACATTTAGTTCATGTTGGTTGATGTTGGCTTCGTTTTGCACAGGAGGCTGGCTTCTTGTTTCCAACGTTGTGGTAGTCAACCCGTCCTCGCCACAGCTTTGGATTGCGTCATCATACCGTGAAATCCGCAACTGCCACTGGAACAAAACGTTGTTCATCACAGAAAATGCCATGAAAGAACTGAGAACACACTTGTCTTTCACTCAGCTGAGATTCCACTGCAACAAACAAAAAGGACGAATGATCCACGTGACCACAGCTGCAAACAGCTCTGGTGAAGCTGTAGTTCAGTACTTCAGCGGTCAGACGGATAGGCGACCTTTGGCGTGTGGCTCGTTTAATAGAATGAAAGATGATAACTCCAATATAACTGGAGTCTGTCACCAATGGCAGAGCCAGCAGTGGGGTCACCCACCGTCGGCAAAAGGGACATTGACCTACCACGCCTTTTATGTCCCTTACAAATATCACTGGTTGTTGGTTCCTGGAAATCAAAGATGGGAGTGTGACGACTATATTTCTAACAGATTTTTTGCGCTGTCCTCTGGCGATTTCTGGAAAGTCTTTGTTCGTTAAGGCCTGGAAACACCTACATCCGCTTCCACTTTTCCTGCAAAACTTTTCTCTGCAAAGTAAGACGTCATGATCATCGGATAACTGTAACAAGCCTTCAAACTTTTTTTGTTTTTTATCATTCGAACAATGGAGGAGTCGGTATTTCACTTCTTAAATACCATAGTAGTGACTAACTTATAATTTCTCCATACAGTATCACCCTTGAATTAAATATTGAGGTCATAGGAATAAAGGAAATGATCACCAGCCTAGGAAGTCCATAACTGTCAAACAAATTCTCCTCGGCAGCACCATAGGAAATGTATAGAGAACAGAATGGTGAACATCCATACTGATGATAGGGTGTTAAGAGTTAAAATCTTTTCATCTTTCAAGTACACCCGACCCAAAAGGTTTATTCATCTATCTGTTTTTTCACTTTTTTTCGCGGGACGTCATTGTTTTATTGCCGCGAAGGAGGAGGGGGGAGGGAGGGTGTCAGGCGGGGCTGTTCGGAGGATTTTTGGAGAATCGCATGGTTTTCAGGCGAAGCTGAGATGATATTAGTCTTTGGTAACATAATATATAAAGGAAGGATTGTAGATAATCGTTTGCAAATGATGGAGGGGGGGGGAAGTATTCATATACTACGGAGCCTTAGGGGACTAGGTAGATTGTGTTGTAAAATCCTCCGACCGATCTCTACCCCAACCCTCCTCCCCCTTCTGGAGATAAGAAATGATTGGTCCCTTAGTACGGACAAGCGAGTCTTTACAACACTTGGAGGTACCTTTGCTTTGACGTTGAGTTAAGCCTTCTTAAAATCTCCTACAACAATCATTCAGGGAGAACTTAAAGACTATTTCAATTTATCGCTCTGTTTTGATTTGCAGTTGGTTTGCTAGTTTGAGTTTCTTTTTACAACCGTTGCTTTTAGAAAAAATTGGTTGTTCAAGGTAATTTCATAACAATAGTTCACTTAGAAATGCAAAATTTCATTATGAAAACTTGGAATAGAAATGCTGAGACAAATTTGTTAGAAGATGTAGTAACATTGTTAAAAAAACACATTACAGCAGGGTTGACGTAGCCATTTCACACTTGAAATTTTCAAAATAATAAATTTCAGTACATTTTGATATTTAAAAAGCTCAAGGTAAAACTATTTCTAAAGTGATTTTAAATCAATTTATTTGTAAATATTTGACATGTAGGTGATTATGCGCACAGACACACACAACCTTTTCATTCCCGTTCCGTACTCAAACTTCATTAGTGTGGGTACGGAACGACTTAACTAACTGTGTGCGAATGGTCTTAGCTGGGTACGAAACCACTGGCATCCGCCCGAGGTTGTCGGTGAATTTCTTTGGGTTGTTAGCGAGCTGGCCTAGCATTGGATGTCGGCAAGCTGGCCCAAGTTGTCAGCGAGGGGGCCTAAGTAATCGGCAAACTGGCCTTGGTTGTCGACACACTGGCCTAAATCGTCGGCAAACTGGCCTAGGACACAGACACAAACACAACATCAACGTATATTTCAATAAGTCGATAGAGTTTAAGCATATTACATAAGCATAATACATAATACTGTACTCATGATATTCTTTGCAGTGCTTATATTGCATTTTGGTTTTTACATAATCTCATTGTAATGGTTTCTGAAAAAACCATCATTGTACGAAGCCAATAAAGTTATAACTATTATACTATTATTATAGATCGAAAGTCTATCGGATTTGATCAACCGCATACAACTGACTCGAGGTGACTAAAGAAGGAATGATTTAAGTCAGCGCTGACTTTGATTAGAAAAGTATGAAGGCATTATAAAATTCAGTTTTGTGTCCGAGACATAATCAGCAAAATTATTCCAATTAAACATGTTAAAGCTTACAGTCAAATTGAACACCTTAGATTTGACTTGATCAACCACATTGTCTTCAGTTTTTGTTGCCTATATTAGCCCAGTGAGTCGCCTGCGGGGATACGCTTTGTGTGCGCCCCGAAGCGTCAGGCGACCGAGCAGTAAAAACGAGTGACAAAGCCGAGGACGATTATGACGGGAAATAAGAAGCAAATCATAACTGCTGGCTGTCGGCTTTGCCGTGGGTGGGGAATATACGACCACTGCAACACAAGGTGTACAGAGACCGTGTTTGACGAGGGTGCAGCCAAACGATTAGTTGTATGTCATATCTGTCATAAAACAGTATATTGTTTAAACTTATGACTTTCCAATTAGTACCACGCTCAAGGTGAGTGTGATTTTTTTCCCTTTGTTATTAAGGATTACAAGAAATCGACCATACAAACAAAGGTTTGTAAACATGCCAAGCGCCGTAATTTACGTTGTTATAACGCGAGTAGAGACGAAAGTCCTCAAAGAGAAACAAAATGGACAGTCCGAGTTCAGAAGGTTTTCACACTCAGTTAGATTGCAAGCTTACGTACGGTAATAAAAACAAACACAGCTAACACTCCTATACTATACAAAGTTTTGTGTTCAAAACAAAACAGACAGGAACGATGAAAAATATAGCCAAACTGGCACAACTGTTAAATTTCATACTAATCATGAAGGTGCCAGAGCGACTGCGATTACGCTGAGGTCCATCGCGGCTAAACCATCATGGTGATCTCCGATAATCACAGTGAAGAAAGCCTAAGAAATTACATTGGCCGCCCTTCGAGTGAACAACAAAGAGCTTGCTCTGATATCCTTTCTGATGCACTGGGTGGATGGCCACATCAGTCACAGCAGCCGAGTTTAACGGCGCTGTCATCTCAAACAATCTTCGTGTTCCTGTAAATTCGGCTGTCGTTCCTTCATAAAACACACGTCTTGAGCAGTTTGTTTTCTGATTGTTATGTGAAAAAACTTGCGTGATATTATGAGCCACAATTTAGCCGGATTTCACTGAACATTTCACTTTCAGATTGTCTACGTCTCGTGTTTCTCACCACTTCTCTGGTGCTGTGGCCGCTTCATGCGTGCTTTACGACAAAACAGGGCACAGTCAAGGCTTCTCTATTTGTTAATTATAATTCAACAGATACGTTCTCGAAAAAAAGCGTAAGAGCTGCTCAAGGCGAAGCCGAGAGGAATTTTAGTTCTCGAGTACTAAAAAAATATAACTCTAACTAATTTGGCGAAGCAAAAATAGGGGGTCTTCATTTCGCCTTTCTTATTGAGCATAAAACGATCTTGTTAATTTTATGGGTTACAAGGCAGAGAAATTCGGAACTTTACCGGTTTTTTCGATTTATCGATCGGAGAGCTGAGAATGACAAAATAATGTTTATTTGGACGGACGTAACGTTTTAAGGTGTCGTATGTATATATATATATATATATATATATATAAACGAATGTGGGGGTAGAGTCTACCTTGGCATAAAGTGCTTAATGCTGTGGTAGCAGAGCAGACAGACAGAACTTTTCAACTTTTCAGTTCTGTCTGACGAGCCCTTAGGCGCGAGACTCAGAGTCACAGAGAATCGATGCGTCCTCTTTAATTATTTAACTTATGTATATATAAACTATATATATATATTCGTTTCGTTTCTGCAAAGATAACATGTTGAAGCACAAGTTGGTAGTGTAACCTGTTTACAAAAAGTTTGCAGCCTGATGCAAATTAGTAGGTTCGCTTTATCTTTAACTCCCAGGTTTATTACGTTTTATGTTCTCGGCATCTGTATCAACGTTCTCAGTAGTTCTTTACTTTAAACAGAGTATATTATTTTGAACGGCTATTAGTGATTATGAAAACTTTCACGCGATATAAGGTGATCAGAGCTAAACGGATGTAATCCACTTGTTACTTAACTAAGCGAAAAAAAGTTATTCAAAGGATGAAATGGATGAGTTTTTGTCCTCTCGATTTCATGTCAATGGAAACAAAGTGAAAAAATCAATTTTCTTTTACTTTGTATAAATTATGTCATGCATCCTGTGTGGATGTTTCTTGTGAGGAAAGTCGACTCTTTAATTGCAAATTCCTCAAAACAAAAGTCACTCTGTTGATTTGGCAAATCAGATTATCAATGATAATGATAAAAGTAGAAACAAACTCTTCTATTACTGCGACGAACAAAAGAAATTTTCGTGCAAACTGAAGAGCAATTAAAGCGATGAATAAAAAGGAATCATGAATTATAGATAGGAAGTATTTCAATTGTGAGTCAATGACCCTCAGAGGAAGGCAAATATAAGAAAGCTGATATGCAACAAGAAAAACTAAGGAGCTCCACCTGGGAAAGATAAACCGGCCAATTTCAGTATGGCTGTTTTATGGCTGACCCAGTTTGCCATTGTTAGCCTAAACATCCTTTTGGGAATTCTGTTTGTCCTAGCAGACAAAGACTTTTGTGGAAGCGTTTTTGAAACTCGAGTCGGTGAGTAAATACTTCTAAATAAAAAAAGAAAAGAGGAAAACACCGATTCTTATACTCTCTTTGTATAGCTAGTAGTTACTAGAAAGAACGTTTTTTTTCGTTACAGACCATGCCTTGGTGGGTCATGTTATTCAGACGACTGTTGTTGTGGACGAGTTTGAATGCCAGTTGAAATGTATGGCAAATAGCAGCTGTAAGTCGATCAATGTTCAACCCGGTGACAGCAATAGCCTAAGGGGTGGGAATCCGTCTTACCGCTGAAATACTGTACAACAGCTTCACCAGAGCTGTTAGCAACGGTAGTCACGTGGATTGTACGTTCTTTTTTGTTTACTGCAATGAAATCTCAGCTGAGTGAAGGACAAGTGTGTTCTCAGTTATTTCATGGCATCCTTCGTGATAAACAGCGTTTTATTTTCGTGACCGTTGCTGATTTCACGGTATGAAGATTTAATCCAAAGCTGTCGCGAGGACGGGTCGTCCACCAAAACGTTGGAAACAAGAAGCCAACCTCCTGGAAAAAACGAATGAAATCTGGATATTAGACGCGATGCCTGTTCCAATTTTTATTGCGGTATGTACCTAACTCAACAACAACTTCATTGATTGTCTTTTATTTTCCAAAGTATTTTTAACTCCGTCAGTTGTCGTGTCACAGTAGACCTTTATTGGCTTTCCGTTCTTCTCAGGGTCGATCCAGTACTTCCCGTTTTTTGAAAGAAACGTGAGTCTCGGATGTCCTTACAGGAATGACCAGGCTGATTGTAATATAAGCCTATGGTAGCTGAAAAAGAAATGAGGTTTGATCATGATGGGTTTATTAATCTTAACACACCAGGTAAGACGCTGAAAAAAGGGGAGAAAGCTATACGCAAACTTGAACACGACGGTCCACATTTATCTTCAGAAATGCGTTTTAAAAAGGAGCCAATTGAAAATTTCCACCATCCTCATTGCACTTAATAGTCATGTATTTTGTTTGACAACGTCTACAATATAACTTTTCTATAACAGTCTCATCGCTTACGTGTTTCACAATGTTTTCCTTTGTATCCTGGATGACACTGGCCGTTTTTAGTTGTTTGTTTTCGCCCGCGAGAAACATCCATGCAGGAGGCCTGATTAGTAAAACAGAAAGGTGAACTTTTTTCTTCCCGTTCTGCCATCGATTGTTGTTCAGAGTAAACAAAGCTTGTTTTCTCTTTATCAGTATTCAGACGCTTAATGTGCGATTTTTAAAATGAAATTTGACGTTACCTTTACACTCTTGTCAACACTCAGAACATGCTTTACAAGCGGAAATGAAACCTTTTGGTTCGAAGGTTGTTGCAAAACAGGAATTGCAAATTGATGGAGATAGTTAAGACTCGCTTGAAAAATGTTTGCCCGAGATTTTAAACTGTCTGATGTAAGCGAATAACAAATGATTCTCTCAGATTTCATTAGTATATAGCAGTAGTTCCGAAAAATTGTTCTTGGCAGTAAATAAGATAGGAAAGTTATCAACAAACCTGCTTAACCCACAACCCCCCTGAACAGAGCTATAATATTTAGATCCTTTCTTCTTTTGAAGATGACCTGGCTTCATCTGCCGTGTTTTATTATTCAACTCACAGCTGCGTTTTCCTCCAAAACAACCGCAAGTTGTCATTAATGGAAAGACATGAAGTGGGGATCAGTAAAAGTCGTACAGGAAAGGTTAAACGATTCTACTTTATATTTACCGGGCGCTAATCACTAGTATTTGCCAAATGGGGATCAAAGATGGGAGTGCGACGACTTCAAGAGGAACTCTCATACAGAATTTTTTTCGCTGTCCTCTGATGATTTTTGGAAAGTCTTTGTTCGCTAAGACCTAAAAGCGACAGTCAGATACATCTACTTTCACAGCCTCGAAAAGCTCTAACAACACACGCAGAAAAATACGATATTTTTTCAGGTGTGTTTGATATAGCCAATCAGCTGCTGACACGTCAATCGCCTTTCACGTCTGTTGTTGATGAATGAACGGCGAGTCTTCACCATTCTCAATTCAAGGTCGTTTGTCGGAATGTTCTCGGATTATGGCTGCTAAAAAACTGAAAAATCCGTATCGTATCAGTGACATTCAAATTTTCCTAAAAGAGGAAGTAAACCAAAATACCAAAAGAAAAAAGCGAAAGTTACGTATTCAGTGCCCTTGGTAATGGCATTTCTCACCGCTGAGAACGAAAATCGATTGTTGGAAGACTTGTCAACTTTTGCTGTGTACCTGAAAGAGTTCTTCAGTCGGTAAGGACAAGGTCAATAACTGAGAATTTTTTAAATTGAAAATTACGCCCAATTTTGCTTTTAGAAAGATTCAACGCATTCTTTCATCTTGAGCTTTAGCGCCAACGCAATTTTCGATTTTTTCGAACTTTCTCGAATTAGGCAGCTAAAACTCTGAAAAAAATCCGTACCGCTGACAGACAGTGAGGTTCAAACTTCCCTAGAAGAGGAAAAAAAACCAATATACAAAAATAAAAACCGAAAGCTACGCATTCAGTGGCTTTGGTATTGGCATTTTTCGCGGCTGACAATGAAAATTGACAACTGGAAGATTTACCACAGGCAGATTTTGGCCGTTTACCTGAAAGACTTCATCTGTCGGTAAGGACAAAGCCAATAAATGAGAATTTTTTTAAATTGAAATTACGACTATTGTTGTTTTTGTAATCATGATTCAACGCATTTTTCCATCTTAAGAGTTAGCGCCAACGCACTTTACCATTTTTATTCGGAGATTGTCAATTCTTTTATTTCCATTCGTTAATAAAGTCAACTTTTCTTGTCAGTAAAGAGCTATTGTGTTTATATGATAAACAAAATAATACATTGTTGCTTGTAGATATTGAATTTCTCTACTCGTGTTGAACTCGACATCTCACTCGTTCGCCGCGCTTACTTGTGAGCTATCGAGTTGAACACTCGAAGAGAAACTCTACATCTACGCACTTATGTACTATTCGCTATATAACATTCATTTGAATTTTGGTCCTCTTTTATTTTCAGTCAGTATGATTGTGTTTTAGGCACAGACTAACTCTATAGCTCTAATTCCGGCATACTATAAATTTGTGCCAGGGAAAATATGCACGTTGTACCTGAAACAGTACCACCAGCTCAGATAGTCTAAGTGGCTTTGAACCTGCACAGGCGGTGGTAAAATAGTTGACGCATTGGAATCCGGGCCGAGGGGTCTGGGCTTAAGAACTAGCCGGGTTATTGTGTTCTTTCTTTGTGCCTATCTCCATCCAGGAGTAAAACAGGTAACAACGAACTGTCAGGGATGCCTCACAAAGTAAGGGGGGAAAGGACAGAACAGAAACTGGGATAAGCTCCAGTCTGATTGGCTACATGACTCAAGTACAGACATTACCACTCTTTTTGAAAAAGCATTACAGATCAGAAAAACAGAGAGAAAAAGAAAAAAGTAACCTTGCGGGAACATACATCTTGATACACTGAATTTGTCATCAGGAATAATTTTAAACACATTCACGTCGAAGCCTCACTGGTCCTGCACAAGATTCTCATAACATTTTCTACTCCGAAATAATTGTTTTCACGGGAAGCCACATTTATCATTTGTGTTTGAACTTATTACAAAATAGCCAATATGTCATACCTAATGAATTTTATATCATGGTCATAAATTATGGATTATCTACATGTGTTGTCAAGTTGAATTTCTAACGAGTTATCAACTGAAGGGTCGCTCTAACATTTCCTATTATACTCGAGTTAAAATCAGGGAGGCAGCTTTCAAATCTTCCCACTTGTCGCAAGTTCGGTCAATCGTGCTGCATTTTTCATCCGCAAGTCTTTAGCTCTTTGTTTCGTAATTGTTTAACAAAAAAGTGCACGTTTTCGTGAGCCAAAACTTGGCTGGATTCCATGACACCGGTCAAGAGGCATTAAGTTTCTTAATTTTTCACTTTTAAGTAAAAACTAACTATAAATTGATGGATCTCCACTCCAAAAGCCAATTGAAATTGATATTATGGGTGAAGTTCACTTTGTGATTAACAGCTGTTTTCTCGTGTTTTCTCGATAGCCAATCAAATGCTTTGGACCTTTCCAACCATTAAGGTTGTTTCAAAATGTAAAAATTTCGATGTGTGCTAACTCCTTCAAAGCTCACAATTTTATATTATGGAAAAAAAAGCCACCTTTTTTTAAAAAGTGAGAAAATAAGCCCTCAAAAGCAATTAAGAGGCGATCTCTGTAAGAGCGGTCCAAGGTATTTCGCATTGGAAAAAAGTTTTCCTCAAACTTTGCCCAATAAACTATCTTTGGTAGCAAGTAAATGAAACCACATTAGTTTCTGGAAATACGTTAAAATAAAATTTTTAGAGCTCTCAAAAGTCAAAGCTGCTAAAGGCCCTTTTTTGACCTCTTGCGACATCGAAAATTTCAAAAGTTGAATACCCTGGTCCTCGTATCACAACGCATGCAGCAAAAAATATTTTGTATTTTTAAACTGTGTGATATTTTAGGTGAATAAAAGGTATTTCAATTTTGATATTTGTTTATTTAGGGGTTCGTCATAATTTATTTAAAAACACTCGTTAGACAGCTTTCTGAAATTGGTCAAAAGTACTCTTTCCTTCCTGGTTGATATTGCTCGAGTTCAGACCAGACCATTAAAAACTCCGCTTGATTTCTTCTAATAAGATGTTTGGCTGTAGAAAAATATAGAAACATCTTGCACTTATTAATTTGTTCGCCGCGGTGACTTCAAACTTTCAGCAACTTTGCTAGCGTGACAGCCGATTATGCAAATTAGTTCATTGAAGAAACTCCGACCGTTTTATATAGGTAGCTCAATAAATCTTAGATTTTAACCATTTTAAGTTGAAAAGATAGTAGGACAGAGCTTTTAGACTACACCGATTGATACTCTAAACATTTCAAAAGGCCAGAATTTGACAAATTTTACCCTCTCGTGACGCAAGACGTCAACAACAATTCATCGAATATCATAATTTGATTAGCGCTCGCTTAACATTTTAATGGCAAACTCTTTTTTAAAAATTTGGTTTCTGCTATTTCATGCATATTTGAGTTCTGACAGGTTATGCTATTCAAACCTGTTCGAAAATTTCAGAACCAAACAAAAGGATTCTATTTAGTGTAACCGGCGATTAAACAGCACACACTGAAAGACATCTTGACCAGTGACTCTGTCACGTAATTGAATTGTGTAATTATCCTGAATTGCTTCTCCTTTCTAAATAAAGCAGCGATAACATCATTTTTTGGATCAGAATTCTAGTCGGTAGGAATAAGAGAAAGTTTGTCTGCACACCTGTCTCTAAGACAGTTCTATTCAGAACTTTAGCATAGATCCAATTCAAGTCTAATATGCATATATTGATAGCCTCGCCGATGTTGCACAAAAGCCTAGGATTACACATTCGGAATCCCAAGTAGATTGTTGGGAAAAATGCTCCTTTCCAAATAGCAGAAGCCAAATTTTTAAAAAAGAGTTTGCCATTAAAATGTTAGGCGAGCGCTAATCAAATTATGATTGTTGTTGTTGACGTCTTGCGTCACGAGAAGGTAAAATTTGTCAAATTCTGGCCTTTTGAAATGTTTAGAGTATCAATCGGTGTAGTCTAAAAGCTCTTTCCTACTATCTTTTCAACTTAAAATGGTAAAATCTAGGATTTATTGAGCTACCTATATAAAACGGTCGGAGTTTGTTCAATGATAATTAGCATAATCGGCTGTCACGCTAGCAAAATCGCTGAAAGTTTGAAGTCACCGCAGCGAACAAAATTAATAAGTGCAAGATGTTTCTATATTTTTCTACAGCCAAACATCTTATTAGAAGAAATCAAGCGGAGTTTTTAATGGTCTGGTCTGGACTTGAGCAATATCAACCAAGAAGGAAAGAGTACTTTTGACCAATTTCAGAAAGCTGTCTAACTAGTGTTTTTAAATAAATTATGACGAACCCCTAAATAAACAAATATCAAAATTGAAATACTTTTTATTCACCTAACATATCACACAGTTTAAAAAAACAAAATATTTTTTGCTGCATGCGTTGTGATACGAGGACCAGGGTATTCAACTTTTGAAATTTTCGATGTCGCAAGAGGTCAAAAAAAGGGCCTTTAGCAGCTTTGACTTTTGAGAGCTCTAAAAATTTTATTTTAACGTATTTCCAGAAACTAATGTGGTTTCATTTACTTGCTACTAAAGATAGTTTATTGGGCAAAGTTTGAGGGAAAACTTTTTTCCGATGCGAAATACCTTGGACCGCTCTTACAGAGATCGCCTCTTAAAGGACTTAAACTTAGATGAAAAACAGCTTTTAATAATAAATAATGTTTATTTTTAATTTAAATTGTCGTCTAACAAGGAGGGGCCCTATTTGTACAGGGAAACAAATTAAGACGAATTAAGGGAGGCTGATTTAAATGCAGAATATGTTTATCAAGTGAAGAAGTTCCGCTTGGATAAGAAGAGCGATAATACAGAAATAAAGTAGAATGACTGTTTTATGGCTGCTCCAGTTTTCCATTGTGACTCTTCAAATCGTCCTCGGAATCCTGTTTGCCCTGGCAAAAGGAGACTTTTGTGGAAGCGTTTTCGAAACTCAACTGCGTGAGTAAAAACTCAAACTGAACGATTAGGATCTCCTTGATTCTTAAGCTTTGTTTTACATATATTCAGGTGAAAAAGCATCAGTCCATTTGTTTCGCCTTTCAGACCATGTATTAGCAGGTCATGTTGTATATACGACTGTTGTTGTGGACGAATTTGAATGTCAGTTAAAATGTATGGGAAACAACCGTTGCAAGTCGATCAATGTTCACCCCGGTGACAGTATTGGACAACGTATCTGTGAGTTGAATAATAAAACGCGGCAGATGAAGCCAGAGGATTTTAGAAAAAGGAAAGGATCTGCATACTATAGCTCTGCTCAGGTTGGTTCTAAGTTTTATGGTTACCGTATTTAATTGCCAAAATGCCGAAGATATTCGGTAAATTAATAGTTTTTAGCGTGATTGGAATGACAATTCTAGCCTCCTGAGTGCAAAAAAACATAGCTCTTTATTTCACACAGCCATTGAATTTGGCTGTTGAGGGCGAAACAAAAATAAGTAGCTTCATTTCTTCTTGCGGTTTTGAGCATAAAACCTTCTCGATTATTTTTTTAGGTTACAAACCAGAGAAATTCAGAACTTTATTGTTTTTTTTCATTCTCCTTATCTATCTGAGAGCTGAGAATAACAAGAGAGTATTTGCTTAATTTGTACAGACGTAACGTAGAACATAAGTTAAACATATGTGTTATATACCTATAACCGCTGTGTTTCTGCGAAGATAACTTGTTGAAGTACGAGTTGATGATGTCACCCGTCAATAATAACTTTGGAGCCTGATTCAAATTATTAGGTATCCTTCATCTGTTAGTCTTAGGTTGACAATGTTTTTGGTATGTTCCCGGCATTTGTATTAACGTCCTTACTAGTTCTTTAGTTTGAAAAAATATTTTATTTTGAACGGCTATTCTTCATCAAAAATACTTTCACGTTTATAACGTGACCAGAGCTAAATGGATGTAATCCACTTTGTACTGTATAAAGAGAACACAATTGAAAAAATTCTCCAAGAATGAGATGGATAAGCAAATTTTCTTTTTGTCTCGATGCCATGTCAATAAAGCAACGGGAAACAAATCAACTTTCCTTATTTTTGTATTAATTGTGTCAGGCTTCCTGCATGGATATTTCTCGTGAGCAAAGGCGACCCACTAAGAGCGCTCACTGTCATCCGGGATACCAAAGAACACGGTGCCAAATGCGTAAGTGGTCAGAAGATTTTGCCTGTTACGTATTCACAACTTTTTAGACAAATTAAACTGCATAATCATTACCGGTTGCCTCCTTTTGACAGCTCCAGGCTTAGGATAATGTTACTGACTTTGTTATAAATGAGTCATGACGTTAGCGGAACTTGTCGAGAACAAACTTAAACAAAACATAAAGTGGCGAGAGAACACATGCAGAATCTCACAAACGGAAGTGTATGTGAAGCATAAAACTGTTCTGTTGCTGTCCGGATGGACAGCAACAGATGTTTTTGCTGGATGTTTAATTAAAGTATAACACATTGCGACTCCAAAAGTATCCAAAATTAATTCTGTGACCAAAATATTTCACCTCTGGGCAAAACATTTTTTTTCTCAGACATGCCCTTATATCCACCTAGATATAGAAATAAATATTATGAATAATACTGGGCGATAAAGTAACATTACAAACATTACTTCTACTCACTGTATGTTGTAGCAGAGTGAAACCAAGACTCCTGTACTTTATAATAAGTTCATTTATATTTATGGTTGAAAAAAGGAAAATTAGCTTTCATTTTTGTTTCATGATTTTAATAATAAGCTCCCGTGATGAGAGTATTCATCCGCAGCGAAGGTTGCGACGATCTGGGAATTACAGCAAACACTTGTGGCATTGCTTACATCAAAGTGAATGGAAAAGATTATTCTCCACACATCAGAGGCCATAACGTGGTTGTTATCAACGCTACCACAGGTATTATAATCAAGATCGGAGATAAAGCGCGCTGTCATTTGTTGAAAGAGCGCTCTATCAGGGTACAAAAGACAGAGTTGAGTCACGCCATCCACTAATTTGTACTATGTTCCACCATTTCCCGTACTTTTCTCTTGCTTTTTTCCGGTAATTGAAGTTAAATTTCGGAGCAAACGAGCCGGCAAGTAGCAACAGAAGAGCCAAGCAAAGGTTTGTAAACATGCCAGGCGCTGCAATTGACGTAATTTTAACGTGAGCAGAGACAAATCGTCAAAGAGAAAACGAAATCGGGACAGCCTGAGTTTTGAAGGTTTTCACGCTCAGTTAGATTACACGTAAGCTTAGTTACGTGCGGTGATAAAAACCAAACACAGCTAACACTCGTATATGATATATAGTTCCGTGTTTAAAAATGATACATAAAAAAACAAGAATGATGAAAATTTAACCAAATCGGCATAACTGTTACAATTCATACAATTCATGACGGTCTCAGAGCGATTGCGATCATGCTGTGGTCCATAGCAGCTAGCTCATCATGGCGATCTCCGATCATCGCAGTAAAGCAAGCCTCAGAAATTACATCAGCCCCTCTTCGAGTGAACAACTAAGAGCTTGCTCTAATATCCTTTCCGATGCATTAAGTGGATGGCCACATGCATCAGTCACAGCAGCCGAGTTTAACGGCGCTGTCATCTCGAGCAATCTTCATGTTCCTGCGAATCAGTCGGCTGTCGTTCATACATAAAACACACGCCTTGAGCAGTTTGTTTTCTAATTGTCATGACAAAAAACTTACGGGTTTTTATGAGCCACAATTCGGCCGGATTTCACTGAATATTTCACTTTCAGATTCCGTATTAAAACTGGAAACCTTTGGCGAAAGTGTTAAATTCGACCTGCCGAAATATTTCAGGTTATGAACTATTGCAGATTGTGAACTGAGAGGGTTTGACACTTTTGACGGCTTTTGTCTTGTTCAACCACTCAAATTATTTGAACCATTCTAACAAGGATTCTGATTGGCTTATTGTAGCATGCTTATGAGAGTATAGAGCATACTGACGACATTGATGTTTGCTTTGAAATCAAGGTTTGTTTTGAAAATTGAAAGTAATGCGTGGGAAACTTAAAGGATTCTTTTTATGAAACAAATAGAGAAGCCTTGACTGTGCTCTATTCTGTTGTAAAGCACTTAGGAAGCAACTGGAGCACCCCAAAATCATCATGAAGGGTTGCTTATCTGGGGCGAAATAAAAGCAGGTACTAAAACCTTACTTCTGACGACTTTCCCGAAAAAGGCAACCTGGTGTAGGCTTTTATTTTCCGCGCATACGCCAGAAGGTAACACCGCTATCTCCCTATCGACTTCATAGTCCTAATTTAATAGAACGAGGTGCTCGGTTTTAAAGCTGCGGGGTTAACTCCAGCTCGAATAATTATAATTTCTCTAAGCTACCAGTCATCTGGAAGATGTACGTCTTCATTATAAGCTTGATTGTAGTCGAAGGAAAGGTTTATTACCATTTTTCATTTGCAGGTACTGTTCTAGGAGCCAAAGGATTTGACACTCATGCGAATAGTTTCGCTGGTATTCACCTGAGAGATTACCTTAACGAAATCAAAGGAGAGTATGTGCCACATTGACGTGCTTTTAGATATGTTCATAGAACAAAACAAAACGAAAGCTGATATAAAACAAATGTAAAGGAAGAGAATGATCATCCAACCCTCTAAAGAGGAACTGGTCTTTTACGCTGTAATCTCACTACCATAAAATGTAGCATATGATAGTTCAGAGCACAAACATCATGGATCCCACATCATTTTAAGTACATCTGCCCCAGCTTTTTATATATATATATAAAGAATTCATAATCTCCTAAAAGATACATATTTTTCTCTTTCTAACGACCGTTCGGGATTGTTTCCAATGTCAAACGCATGAAAATTTGTCGCAATAACTCCTATCCGAAACTGAATCAGAAATATGCTCAGAAAACGAGATTCGGTTAATTCCGTGGGGAACTTATTTCAAAATATTAGCACATTAATGCCTCATAGAGGTTTTCGTTCTTGCACTTTTTTCGTAATTCGTAATAAATGCATTTGTTTGCCATTCTCACGGAAATATCGTGTTTGTTCCAATTGCAGAAAAATCGTTTTGGTCGCCATTCAAGATGAAGGCTCGACATACATATCACCAGCGATTGACGCTCTAAAAAGAGTTGGCGCCACCGATGACCTACTCAATCTGACAGAGTTCAGAGGATCTTTTGCTTTGGTGGGATTCGCCGGTGTAAATAGACCATCTTGGATTGCACAACAAAATGCCAAGCGAGAAAGGGGACCCAGTGAGATATCTCTGACAATCCCATCATCAGAAGGTATATCTTCGTTCTATTGATACCTTATAGCGGAATTTCAGCTTTTAAATAAGTGAACGGGTCCATCATAACGAGCCAGCCACGCATTGACTAAGCATTTTCAGGCTCTCGTGTACTCATATTGGTGTGTGTTGATTAACGAGACAACACTGCCTTTCCTCCTGCAGCTATCAAAGGCTTATATTACAATCAGCCTGGCCATTCCTGCAAGGACATCCGGGACTCCGGATATTCCGTTGGAGATGGGGAGTACTGGATCGACCCTGAGAAGAACGGAAACCCTTTAAAGGTCTACTGTGACATGACAACTGACGGAGGTGAGATGCGAATGCTCGATCATGTTAAAAAAAGTAAAGGAACTGAATTGGATTTGAGTTTCTGAAATTCTACTTCATGATGTTTGAAACATTTAGTTCATGTTGGTTGATGTTGGCTTCGTTTTGCACAGGAGGCTGGCTTCTTGTTTCCAACGTTGTGGTAGACAACCCGTCCTCGCCACAGCTTTGGATTGCGTCATCATACCTTGAAATCCGCAACTGCCACAGGAACAAAACGTTGTTCATCACAGAAAATGCCATGAAAGAACTGAGAACACACTTGTCTTTCACTCAGCTGAGATTCCACTGCAACAAACAAAAAGGACGAATGATCCACGTGACCACAGCTGCAAACAGCTCTGGTGAAGCTGTAGTTCAGTACTTCAGCGGTCAGACGGATGGGCGACCTTTGGCGTGTGGCTCGTTTAATAGAATGAAAGATGATAACTCCAATATAACTGGAGTCTGTCACCAATGGCAGGGCCAGCAGTGGGGTCACCCACCGTCGGCAAAAGGGACATTGACCTACCACGCCTTTTATGTCCCTAACAAATATCACTGGTTGTTGGTTCCTGGAAATCAAAGATGGGAGTGTGACGACTATATTTCTAACGGATTTTTTGCGCTGTCCTCTGGCGATTTCTGGAAAGTCTTTGTCCGTTAAGGCCTGGAAACACCTACATCCGCTTCCACTTTTCCTGCAAAACTTTTCTCTGCAAAGTAAGACGTCATGATCATCGGATAACTCTAACAAGCCCTCAAACTTTTTTTATTTGTTTTTTATCATTCGAACAATTTGCGAGGTTTTCGTTCTCATATTTCGTATGTTAGTTTGTGGCCTGAACGTCACGGAGGCGTTGGTATTTCATCTCTTAAATACCATAGTAGTGACTAACTTATAACTTCTCCATACAGTATCACCCTTGAATTAAATATTGAGGTCATAGGAATAAAGGAAATGATCACCAGCCTAGGAGGTCCATAACTGTCAAACAAATTCTCCTCGGCAGCATTATAGGAAATGTAGAGAGAACAGAATGGTGAACATTCATACTGATGATAGGGTGTTAAGAGTTAAAACCTTTTCATCTTTCAAGGAAACCCGACCCAAAAGATTTGTTCATCTATCTGCTTTTTTTCCTTCCTTTTTTTCGGGAAGTCATTATTTTATTGCCGCGAAGGAGGAGGGGGGAGGGAGGGAGGGTCTCAGGCGGGGCTGTTCGGAGGATTTTTGGGGAATAGCATGGTTTTCAGGCGAAGCTGAGATGATATTAGTCTTTGGTAACATAATATATAAAGGAAGGACTGTAGATAATCGTTTGCAAATGATGGAGGGGGGGGAAGTATCCATATACTACGGTGCCTTAGGGGACTAGGTAGATTGTGTTGTAAAATCCTCCGACGGATCTCTACCCCAACCCTCCTCCCCCTTCTGGAGATAAGAAATGATTGGTCCCTTAGTACGGACAAGCGAGTCTTTACAACACTTGGAGGTACCTTTGCTTTGACGTTGAGTTAAGCCTTCTTAAAATCTCCTACTACAATCATTCAGGGAGAACTTAAAGACTATTTCAATTTATCGCACTGTTTTGGTTTGCAGTTGGTTTGCTAGTTTGAGTTTCTTTTTACAACCGTTGCTTTTAGAAAAAATTGGTTGTTCAAGGTAATTTCATAACAATAGTTCACTTAGAAATGCAAATTTCATTAGGAAAACTTGGAATAGAAATGCTGAGACAAATTTGTTAGAAGATGTAGTAACATTGTTAAAAAAACACATTACAGCAGGGTTGACGTAGCCATTTCACACATGAAATTTTCAAAATAATAAATTTCAGTACATTTTGATATTTAAAAAGCTCAAGGTAAAACTATTTCTAAAGTGATTTTAAATCAATTTATTTGTAAATATTTGACATGTAGGTGATTATGCGCACAGACACACACAACCTTTTCATTCCCGTTCCGTACCCAAACTTCATTAGTATGGGTACGGAACGACTTAACTAACTGTGTGCGAATGGTCTTAGCTGGGTACGAAACCACTGGCATCCGCCCGAGGTTGTCGGTGAATTTCTTTGGGTTGTTAGCGAGCTGGCCTAGCATTGGATGTCGGCAAACTGGCCTTGGTTGTCGACACACTGGCCTAAATCGTCGGCAAACTGGCCTAGGACACAGACACAAACACAACATCAACGTATATTTCAATAAGTCGATAGAGTTTAAGCATATTACATAAGCATAATACATAATACTGTGTTCCTGATATTCTTTGCAGTGCTTATATTGCATTTTGGTTTTTACATAATCTCATTGTAATGGTTTCTGAAAAAACCATCATTGTACGAAGCCAATAAAGTTATTACTATTATTATAGATCGAAAGTCTATCTGATTTGATCAACCACATACAACTGACTCGAGGTGACTAAAGAAGGAATGATTTAAGTCAGCGCTGACCTTGATTGGTAAAAGGCATTATAAAATTCAGTTTTGTGTCCGAGACATAATCCGCAAAATTATTCCAATTAAACATGTTAAAGCTTACAATCAAATTGAACACCTTAGGTTTGACTTGATCAACCACATTGTCTTCAGTTTTTGTTGCCTATATTAGCCCAGTGAGTCGCCTGCGGGGATACGCTTTGTGTGCGCCCCGAAGCGTCAGGCGACCGAGCAGTAAAAACGAGTGACAAAGCCGAGGACGATTGTGACGGGAAATAAGAAGCAAATCATAACTGCTGATTGTCGGCTGTGCCGTGGGTGAGGAATATACGACCACTGCAACTCAAGGTGTACAGAGACCGTGTTTGACGAGGGTGCAGCCAAACGATTAGTTGTATGTCATATCTGTCATAAAACAGTATATTGTTTAAACTTATGACTTTCCAATTAGTACCACGCTCAAGGTGAGTGTGATTTTTTTTCCCTTTGTTATTAAGGATTACAAGAAATCGACCTTACTAACAAAGGTTTGTAAACATGCCAAGCGCCGTAATTTACGTTATTATAACGCGAGTAGAGACGAAAGTCCTCAAAGAGAACCGAAGTGGACAGTCCGAGTTCAGAAGGTTTTCACACTCAGTTAGATTGCAAGCTTACGTACGGTAATAAAAACAAACACAGCTAACACTCCTATACTATACAAAGTTTTGTGTTCAAAACAAAACAGAAAAAACAGGAACGATGAAAAATATAGCCAAACTGGCACAACTGTTAAATTTCATACTAATCATGAAGGTGCCAGAGCGACTGCGATTACGCTGAGGTCCATCGCGGCTAAACCATCATGGTGATCTCCGATAATCACAGTGAAGAAAGCCTAAGAAATTACATTGGCCGCCCTTCGAGTGAACAACAAAGAGCTTGCTCTGATATCCTTTCTGATGCACTGGGTGGATGGCCACATCAGTCACAGCAGCCGAGTTTAACGGCGCTGTCATCTCAAACAATCTTCGTGTTCCTGTAAATTCGGCTGTCGTTCCTTCATAAAACACACGTCTTGAGCAGTTTGTTTTCTGATTGTTATGTGAAAAAACTTGCGTGATATTATGAACCACAATTCAGCCGGATTTCACTGAACATTTCACTTTCAGATTGTCTACGTCTCGTGTTTCTCCCCACTTCTCTGGTGCTGTGGCCGCTTCCTGCGTGCTTTACGACAAAACAGGGCACAGTCAAGGCTTTTCTATTTGTTAATTATAATTCAACAGATACGTTCTCGAAAAAAAGCGTAAGAGCTGCTCAAGGCGAAGCCGAGAGGAATTTTAGTTCTCGAGTACTAAAAAAATATAACTCTAACTAATTTGGCGAAGCAAAAAATAGTGGGTCTTCATTTCGCCTTTCCTATAGAGCATAAAACGATCTTGTTAATTTTATGGGTTACAAGGCAGAGAAATTCGGAACTTTACCGGTTTTTTCGATTTATCGATCGGAGAGCTGAGAATGACAAAATAATGTTTATTTGGACGGACGTAACGTTTTAAGGTGTCATATGTATATATATATATATATATATATATATATATATATATAAACGAATGTGGGGGTAGAGTCTACCTTGGCATAAAGTGCTTAATGCTGTGGTAGCAGAGCAGACAGACAGAACTTTTCAACTTTTCAGTTCTGTCTGACGAGCCCTTAGGCGCGAGACTCAGAGTCACAGAGAATCGATGCGTCCTCTTTAATTATTTAACTTATGTATATATAAACTATATATATACATTCGTTTCGTTTCTGCAAAGATAACATGTTGAAGCACAAGTTGGTAGTGTAACCTGTTTACAAAAAGTTTGCAGCCTGATGCAAATTAGTAGGTTCGCTTTATCTTTAACTCCCAGGTTTATTACGTTTTATGTTCTCGGCATCTGTATCAACGTTCTCAGTAGCTCTTTACTTTAAACAGAGTATATTATTTTGAACGGCTATTAGTGATTATGAAAACTTTCACGCGATATAAGGTGATCAGAGCTAAACGGATGTAATCCACTTGTTACCTAACTAAGCGAAAAAAAGTTATTCAAAGGATGAAATGGATGAGTTTTTGTCCTCTCGATTTCATGTCAATGAAAACAAAGTGAAAAAATCCATTTTCCTTTACTTTGTATAAATTATGTCATGCATCCTGTGCGGATGTTTCTTGTGAGCAAAGTCGACTCTTTAATTGCAAATTCCTCAAAACAAAAGTCACCCTGTTGATTTGGCGAATCAGATTATCAATGATAATGATAAAAGTAGAAACGAACTCTTCTATTACTGCGACGAACAAAAGAAATTTTCGTGCAAACTGAAGAGCAATTAAAGCGATGAATAAAAAGGAATCATGAATTATAGATAAGAAGTATTTCAATTGTGAGTCAATGACTCTCAGAGGAAGGCAAATATAAGAAAGCTGATATGCAACAAGAAAACTAAGGAGCTCCACCTGGGAAAGATAAAACGACCAATTTCAGTATGGCTGTTTTATGGCTGACCAAGTTTGCCATTGTTAGCCTAAACATCCTTTTGGGAATTTTGTTTGTCCTAGCAGACAAAGACTTTTGTGGAAGCGTTTTTGAAACTCGAGTCGGTGAGTAAATACTTCCAAATAAAAAAATAAAAGAGGAAAACACCTAGAAAGAACGTTTTTTTCCTTTCAGACCATGCCTTGGTGGGTCATGTTATTCAGACGACTGTTGTTGTGGACGAGTTTGAATGCCAGTTAAAATGTATAGCAAATAACAGCTGTAAGTCGATCAATGTTCATCCTGGTGACAGCAATAGCCCAAGGGGCGGGAATCCGTCTTACCGCTGAAATACTGTACAACAGCTTCACCAGAGCTGTTAGCAACGGTAGTCACGTGGATTGTACGTTCTTTTTTGTTTACTGCAATGAAATCTCAGCTGAGTGAAGGACAAGTGTGTTCTCAGTTATTTCATGGCATCCTTCGTGATAAACAGCGTTTTATTTTCGTGACCGTTGCTGGTTGCTTCACGGTATGAAGATTTAATCCAAAGCTGTCGCGAGGACGGGTCGTCCACCAAAACGTTGGAAACAAGAAGCCAACCTCCTGGAAAAAACGAATGAAATCTGGACATTAGACGCGATGCCTGTTCCAATTTTTATTGCAGTATGTACCTAACTCAACAACAACTTCATTGATTGTCTTTTATTTTCCAAAGTATTTTTAACTCCGTCAGTTGTCATGTCATAGACCTTTAATGGCTTTCCGTTCTTCTCAGGGTCGATCCAGTACTTCCCGTTTTTGAAAGAAACGTGAGTCTCGGATGTCCTTACAGGAATGACCAGGCTGATTGTAATATAAGCCTCTGGTAGCTGAAAAGGAAATGAGGTTTGATCATGATGGGTTTATTAATCTTCACACACCAGGTAAGACGCTGAAAAAAGGGGAGAAAGCTATACGCAAACTTGAACACGACGGTCCACATTTATCTTCAGAAATGCGTTTTAAAAAGGAGTCCCCAATTGAAAATTTCCACCATCCTCATTGCACTTAATAGTCATGTTTTTTTTTGTGACAACGTCTACAATATAACTTTCCTATAACAGTCTCATCACTTACGTGTTTCACAATGTTTTCCTTTGTATCCTGGATGACACTGGCCGTTTTTAGTTGTTTGTTTTTGCCCGCGAGAAACACTCATGCAGGAGGCCTGATTAGTAAAACAGAAAGGTGAACTTTTTTCTTCCCGTTCTGCAATCGATTGTTGTTCAGAGTAAACAAAGCTTGTTTTCTCGTTATCAGTATTCAGACGCTTAATGTGCGATTTTTAAAAGCAAATTTGACGTTACCTTTACACTCTTGTCAACACTCAGAACATGCTATACAAGCGGAAATGAAACCTTTTGGTTCGAAGGTTGTTGCAAAACAGGAATTGCAAAGTGATGGAGATAGTTAAGACTCGCTGGAAAAACGTTTGCCCGAGATTTTTTAAACTGCCTGATGTAAGCCAATAACAAATGATTCTCTCAGTTTTCATTAGTATATAGCAGTAGTTCCGAAAAATTGTTCTTGGCAGTGAGTATGATAGGAAAGTTATCAACAAACCTGCTTAACCCACAACCCACCTGAACAGAGCTATAATATTTAGATCCTTTCTTCTTTTGAAGATGACCTGGCTTCATCTGCCGTGTTTAATTATTCAACTCACAGCTGCGTTTTCCTCCAAAACAACCGCAAGTTGTCATCAATGGAAAGACATGAAGAGGGGATCAGTAAAAGTCGTACAGGAAAGGTTAAACGATTCTACTTTATATTTACCAGGTGCTAATCACTGGTATTTTCCAAATGGGGATCAAAGATGGGAGTGCGACGACTTCAAGAGGAACTCTCATACAGAATTTTTTTCGCTGTCATTTGATGATTTTTGGAAAGTCTTTGTTCGCTAAGACCTAAAAGCGACAGTCAAATACACCTACTTTCATAGCTTTGAAAAGCTCTAACAACACACGCAGAAAAATACGATATTTTTTCAGGTGTGTTTGATATAGCCAATCAGCTGCTGACACGTCAATCGCCTTTCACGTCTGTTGTTGATGAATGAACGGCAAAGGAGAGGACAGAACAGAAACTGGGATAAGCTCCAGTCTGATTAGCTATATGACTCAAGTACAGACATTACCACTCTTTTTGAAAAAGCAACACAGATCAGAAAAACAGAGAGAAAAAGAAAAAAGTGACCTTGCGGGAACATAGATCTTGATACACTGAATTTGTCATCAGGCATAATTTTAAACACATTCACGTCGAAGCCTCACTGGTCCTGCACAAGATTCTCATAACATTTTCTACTCCGAAATAGTTGTTTTCACGGGAAGCCACATTTATCATTTGTGTTTGAACTTATTACAAAATAGCCAATATGTCATACCTAATGAATTTTATATCATGGTCATAAATTATGGATTATCTACATGTGTTGTCAAGTTGAATTTTTAACGAGTTATCAACTGAAGGGTCGCTCTAGCATTTCCTATTATACTCGAGTTAAAATCAGGGAGGCAGCTTTCAAATCTTCCCACTTGTCGCAGGTTCGGTCAATCTTGCTGCATTTTTCATCAGCAAGTCTTTAGCTCTTTGTTTCGTAATTGTTTACCAAAAATAGTGCACGTTTTCGTGAGTCAAAACTTGGCTGGATTCCATCCCACCGGACAAGAGACATTAAGTTTCTTAATTTTTCACTTTTAAGTAAAAACTAACGATAAATTGATGGATCTCCACTCCAAAAGCCAATTAAAATTGATATTATGGGTGAAGTTCACTTTGTGATTGACAGCTGTTTTCTCGATAGCCAATCAAATACTTTGGACCTTTCCAACCATTAAGGTTGTTTCAAAATGTGAAAATTTCGATGTGTGCTAACTCCTTCAAAGCTCACAATTTTATTTTATGGAAAAAAAAGCCACCTTTTTTTAAAAAGAGAGAAAATAAGCCCCCAAAAGCAATTAAAGGACCAAAACTAAGATGAAAAACAGCTTTGAATTATAAATAATGTTTATTTTTAATTGAAATTGTCGTCCAATAAGAAGGGGCCCTATTTCTACAGGGAAACAAATTAAGACGAATCAAGGGAGGCTGATTTAAATGCAAAATATGTTTATCAAGTGAAGAAGTTCCGCTTGGATAAGAAGAGTGATAATACAGAAATAAAGTAGAATGACTGTTCTATGGCTGCTCCAGTTTTCCATTGTGATTCTTCAAATCGTCCTCGGAATCCTGTTTGCCCTGGCAAAAGGAGACTTTTGTGGAAGCGTTTTCGAAACTCAACTGGGTGAGTTAAAACTCAAACTGAACGATAAGGATCTTCTTGATTCTTAGGCTTTGTTTTACATATATTCAGGTGAAAAAGCATCAGTCCATTTGTTTCGCCTTTCAGAACATGCATTAGCAGGTCATGTTATGTATACGACTGTTGTTGTGGACGAGTTTGAATGTCAGTTAAAATGTATGGGAAACAACCGTTGCAAGTCCATCAATGTTCACCCCGGTGACAGTATTGGACAACGTATCTGTGAGTTGAATGATAAAACGCGGCAGATGAAGCCAGAGGATTTTAGAAAAAGGAAAGGATCTACATACTATAGCTCTGCTCAGGTTGGTACTAAGTTTTATTGTTACCGTATTTAATTGCCAAAATGCCGAAGATCTTCGGTAAATTAATAGTTTTTAGCGTGATTGGAATGACAATTCTAGCCTCCTGAGTGCAAAAAAAACATAGCTCTTTATTTCACACAGCCATTGAATTTGGCTGTTGAGGGGGAAACAAAAATGGGTAGTTTCATTTCTTCGTAGAACATAAGTTAAACATATGTGTTATATACCTATAACCGCTGTGTTTCTGCGAAGATAACTTGTTGAAGTACGAGTTGATGATGTCACCTGTCAATAATAACTTTGGAGCCTGATTCAAATAATTAGGTATCCTTCATCTCTTAGTCTTAGGTTGACAATGTTTTCGGTATGTTCCCGGCATTTGTATTAACGTCCTTACTAGTTCTTTAGTTTGAAAAAATATTTTATTTTGAACGGCTATTCTTCATCAAAAATACTTTCACGTTTATAACGTGACCAGAGCTAAATGGATGTAATCCACCTTGTACTGTATAAAGAGGACACAATTGAAAAAATTCTCCAAGAATGAGATGGATAAGCAAATTTTCTTTTCGTCTCGATGCCATGTGAATAAAGCAACGGGAAACAAATCAACTTTCATTATTTTTGTATTAATTGTGTCAGGCTTCCTGCATGGATATTTCTCGTGAGCAAAGGCGACCCACTAAGAGCGCTCAGTGTCATCCGGGATACCAAGGAACACGGTGCCAAATGCGTAAGTGGTCAGAAGATTTTGCCTGTTACGTATTCACAGCTTTTTAGACAAATTAAACTGCATAATCATTGGTTGCCTCCTTTTGACAGCTCGAGGCGTAGGATAATGTTACTGACTTTGTTATAAATGAGTCATGAAGTTAGCGGAACTTGTCGAGAACAAAGTTAAACGAAACATAAAGTGGCGAGAGAACACATGCAGAATCTCACAAACAGGGGCGTATGTGAAGCATAAAACTGTTGTGTTGCGGTCCGGCCGGCTGGATGTTTAATTAAAGTATAACACATTTGCGACTCCAAAAGTATCCAAAATTAACTCTGTCACCAAAATATTTCACCTTTAAGCAAAACATTTTTTTTCTCAGACATGCCCTTATATCCACCTAGATATAGAAATAAATATTATGAATAATACTTGGCGATAAAGTAACATTACAAACATTACTTCTACTCACTGTATGTTGTGGCAGAGTGAAACCAAGACTCCTGTTCTTTATAATAAGTTCATTTATATTTATGGTTGAAAAAAAGGAAAATTAGCTTTCATTTTTG
Organism: Pocillopora verrucosa; assembly: GCF_036669915.1. Classification (NCBI taxonomy): domain Eukaryota; kingdom Metazoa; phylum Cnidaria; class Anthozoa; order Scleractinia; family Pocilloporidae; genus Pocillopora; species Pocillopora verrucosa. The sequence continues at coordinate 3,628,492 of NC_089319.1, forward strand.
TTTCATGATTTTAATAATAAGCTCCCGTGGTGAGAGTATTCATCCGCAGTGAAGGTCGCGAGGATCTGGGAATCACAGCAAACACTTGTGGTATTGCTTACATCAAAGTGAATGGAAAAGATTATTCTCCACACATCAGAGGCCATAACGTGGTTGTTATCAACGCTATCACAGGTATTATAATCAAGATCGGAGATAAAGCGCGCTGTCATTTGTTCAAAGAGCGCTCTATCAGGGTACAAAAGACAGAGTTGAGTCACGCCATCCACTAATTTGTACTATGTTCCACCATTTCCCGTACTTTTCTCTTGCTTTTTTTCGGTAATTGAAGTGGAATTTCGGAACAAAAGAGCCGGCAAGTAGCAACAGAAGAGCCAAGCAAAGGTTTGTAAACATGCCAGGCGCTGCAATTGACGATATTTTAACTTGAGCAGAGACAAATCCTCAAAGAGAAAACGAAATCGGGACAGCCTGAGTTTTGAAGGTTTTCACGCTCAGTTAGATTATACGTAAGCTTAGTTACGTGCGGTGATAAAAACCAAACACAGCGAATACTCGTATATGATATATAGTTCCGTGTTTAAAAACGATACATAAAAAAAACATGAATGATGAAAAATTAGCCAAATCGGCATAACTGTTACAATTCATACAAATCATGACGGTCTCAGAGCGATTCCGATCATGCTGAGGTCCATCGCAGCTACCTTATCATGGCGATCTCAGATCATCGCAGTAAAGCAAGCCTCAGAAATTACATCAGCCCCTCTTCGAGTGAACAACTAAGAGCTTGCTCTGATATCCTTTCCGATGCATTGAGTGGATGGCCACAGCAGTCACAGCAGCTGAGTTTAACGGCGCTGTCATCTCGAGTAATCTTCATGTTCCTGCGAATCAGTCGGCTGTCATTCATACATAAAACACACGCCTTGAGCAGTTTGTTTTCTAATTGTCATGACGAAAAACTTGCGGGTTTTTATGAGCCACAATTCGGCCGAATTTCACTGAATATTTCACTTTCAGATTCCGTATTAAAACTGGAAACCTTTGGCGAAAGTGTTAAATTCGACCTGCCGAAATATTTCAGGTTATGAACTATTGCAGATTGTGAACTGAGATGGTTTGACACTTTTGACGGCTTTAGTCTTGTTCAACCAATCAAATTATTTAAACCACTCTAACAAGGATTCTGATTGGCCTATTGTAGCATGCTTATGAGAGTATAGAGCATGCTGACGACATTGATGTTTGCTTTGAAATCGAGCTTTGTTTTGAAAATTGAAAGTAATGCGTGGGAAATTTAAAGGATTCTTTTTTATAAAACAAACAGCGAAGCCTTGACTGTGCTCTATTCTGTTGTAAAGCACTTAGGAAGCAGCTGGAGCACTCCAAAATCATCATGAAGGGTTACTTATCTGGGGCGAAATAAAAGCAGGTAGTAAAACCTTACTTCTGACGACTTTCCCGAAAAAGGCAAACCGGTGTGGGCTTTTGTTTTCCGCGCATACGCCAGAAGGTAACACCGCTGTCTCCCTATCGACTCCATGGTCTTAATTTAATAGAACGATGTGCTCAGTTTAAAATCTGCGGGGTTAGCTCCAGCTCGAACAACTTAATCTCTTTAAGCTACCAGTCATCTGGAAGATGTGCGTCTTCATTATAAGCTTGATTGTAGTGGAAGGGAAACGTTTGTTACCATTCTTCATTTGCAGGTACTGTACTAGGAGCCAAAGGATTTGACACTAATGCGAATAGTTCCGCTGGTATTCACCTGAGAGATTACCTTAACGGAATCAAAGGAGAGTATGTGCCATATTGACGTGCTTTTATATATGTTCATAGAACAAAACAAAACGAAAGCTGATATAAAACAGATGTAAAAGAAGGGAATGATCATCCAACCCTCTAAGGAGGAACTGGTCTTTTACGCTGTAATCTCACTACCATAAAATGTAGCATATGATAGTTCAGAGCACAAACATCATGGATCCCACATCATTTTAAGTACATCTGCCCCAGCTTTTTATATATATATATATATATATATATATATATATATATATATATATAAAGAATTCATAATCTCTTAAAAGATACATATTTTTCTCTTTCTAACGACCGTTCGGGATTGTTTCCAATGTCAAACGCATGAAAATTTGTCGCAATAACTCCTATCCGAAACTGAATCAGAAAAATGCTCACAAAACGAGATTCGGTTAATTCCGTGGGGAACTTATTTCAAAATATTAGCACATTAATACCTCATAGAGGTTTTCGTTATTGCACTTTTTTCGTAATTTGTAATAAAATGCATTTGTTTGCCATTCTCACGGAAAAATCATGTTTGTTCCAATTGCAGAAAAATCGTTCTGGTCGCCATTCAAGATCAAGGCTCAACATACATATCACCAGCGATTGACGCTCTAAGAAGAGTTGGCGCCACCGATGACCTACTCAATCTGACAGAGTTCAGAGGATCTTTTGCTTTGGTGGGATTCGCCGGTGTGAATAGACCATCTTGGATTGCTCAACAAAATGCCAAGCGAGAAAGGGGACCCAGTGAGATATCTCTGACAATCCCATCATCAGAAGGTATATCTTCGTTCTATTGATACCCTATAGCGGAATTTCAGCTTTCAAATAAGTGAACGGGCCCATCATAGCGAGCCAGCCACGTATTGACTAAGCATTTTCAGGCTCTCGTGCACTCATATCGGTGTGTGTTGATTAACAAGACAACACCACATTTTCTCCTGTAGCTATCAAAGGCTTATATTACAATCAGCCTGGCCATTCCTGCAAGGACATCCGGGACTCCGGATATTCCGTTGGAGATGGGGAGTACTGGATCGACCCTGAGAAGAACGGAAACCCTTTAAAGGTCTACTGTGACATGACAACTGACGGAGGTGAGATGCAAATGCTCGATCATGTTAAAAAAAGTAAAAGAACTGAATTGGATTTGAGTTTCTGAAATTCTACTTCATGATGTTTGAAACATTTAGTTCATGTTGGTTGATGTTGGCCTCGTTTTGCACAGGAGGCTGGCTTCTTGTTTCCAACGTTGTGGTAGACGACCCGTCCTCGCGACAGCTTTGGATTGCGTCATCATACCGTGAAATCAGCAACTGCCACTGGAACAAAACGTTGTTCATCACAGAAAATGCCATGAAAGAACTGAGAACACACTTGTCTTTCACTCAGCTGAGATTCCACTGCAACAAACAAAAAGGACGAATGATCCACGTGACCACAGCTGCAAACAGTTCTGGTAAAGCTGTAGTCCGGTACTTCAGCGGTCAGACGGATGATCGACCTTTGGCGTGTGGCTCGTTCAATAGAATGAAAGATGATAACTCCAATATAGCTGAAGTCTGTCACCAATGGCAAGGCCAGCAGTGGGGTCACCCACCGTCGGCAAAAGGGACATTGACCGACCACGCCTTTTATGTCCCTTACAAATATCACTGGTTGTTGGTTCCTGGAAATCAAAGATGGGAGTGTGACGACTATATTTCTAAAAGATTTTTTGCGCTGTCCTCTGGCGATTTCTGGAAAGTCTTTGTTCGTTAAGGCCTGGAAACACCTACATCCGCTCCCTCTTTTCCTGTAAAACTTTTCTCTGCAAAGTAAGACGTGATGATCATCGGATAACTGTAAAGAGCTTTCAAACTTTTTTTGTTTTTTATCATTCGAATAATTTGCGAGGTTTTCGTTTGTTATATTTCGTGTGTTAGTTTGTGGCCTGAACGTCACGGAGGAGTTGGTATTTCACCTCTTAAATACCATAATAGTGACTAACTTATAACTTCTCCATACAGTATCACCCTTGAATTAAACATTGAGGTCATAGGAATAAATGAAATGATCACCAGCCTAGGAAGTCCATAACTGTCAAACAAATTCTCCTCGGCAGCACCATAGGAAATGCATAGAGAACAGAATGGTGAACATCCATACTGATGATAGGGTGTTAAGAGTTAAAATCTTTTCATCTTTCAAAGTAAACCCGACCCAAAAGATTCGTTCATCTATCTGCTTTTTTTTCTTTACTTTTTTTCGGGAAGTCAAAATTTTATTGCCGCGAAGGAGGAGGGGGGGAAGGAGGGGGCGGGCGGGGCTGTTCAGAGGATTTTTGGGGAATCGCATGGTTTTCAGGCGAAGCTGAGATGATATTAGTCTTTGGTAACATAATATATAAAGGAAGGACTGTAGATAATCGTTTGCAAATGATGGAGGGGGGGGAAGTATCCATATACTACGGAGCCTTAGGGGACTAGGTAGATTGTGTTGTAAAATTCTCCGACCGATCTCTACCCCAACCCTCCTCCCCCTTCTGGAGATAAGAAATGATTGGTCCCTTAGTACGGACAAGCGAGTCTTTACAACACTTGGAGGTACCTTTGCTTTGACGTTGAGTTAAGCCTTCTTAAAATATCCTACTACAATCATTCAGGGAGAACTTAAAGACTATTTCAATTTATCGCACTGTTTTGGTTTGCAGTTGGTTTGCTAGTTTGAGTTTCTTTTTACAACCGTTGCTTTTAGAAAAAATTGGTTGTTCAAGGTAATTTCATAACAATAGTTCACTTAGAAATGCAAATTTCATTAGGAAAACTTGGAATAGAAATGCTGAGACAAATTTGTTAGAAGATGTAGTAACATTGTTAAAAAAACACATTACAGCAGGGTTGACGTAGCCATTTCACACATGAAATTTTAAAAATAATAAATTTCAGTACATTTTGATATTTAAAAAGCTCAAGGTAAAACTATTTCTAAAGTGATTTTAAATCAATTTATTTGTAAATATTTGACATGTAGGTGATTATGCGCACAGACACACACAACCTTTTCATTCCCGTTCCGTACCCAAACTTCATTAGTATGGGTACGGAACGACTTAACTAACTGTGTGCGAATGGTCTTAGCTGGGCACGAAACCACTGGCATCCGCCCGAGGTTGTCGGTGAATTTCTTTGGGTTGTTAGCGAGCTGGCCTAGCATTGGATGTCGGCAAGCTGGCCCAAGTCGTCAGCGAGGGGGCCTAAGTAATCGGCAAACTGGCCTTGGTTGTCGACACACTGGCCTAAATCGTCGGCAAACGGGCCTAGGACACAGACACAAACACAACATCAACGTATATTTCAATAAGTCGATAGAGTTTAAGCATATTACATAAGCATAATACATAATACTGTGTTCCTGATATTCTTTGCAGTGCTTATATTGCATTTTGGTTTTTACATGATCTCATTGTAATGGTTTCTGAAAAAACCATCATTGTACGAAGCCAATAAAGTTATTACTATTATTATAGATCGAAAGTCTATCTGATTTGATCAACCACATACAACTGACTCGAGGTGACTAAAGAAGGAATGATTTAAGTCAGCGCTGACTTTGATTGGTAAAAGTATGAAGGCATTATAAAATTCAGTTTTGTGTCCGAGACATAATCCGCAAAATTATTCCAATTAAACATGTTAAAGCTTACAATCAAATTGAACACCTTAGGTTTGACTTGATCAACCACATTGTCTTCAGTTTTTGTTGCCTATATTAGCCCAGTGAGTCGCCTGCGGGGATACGCTTTGTGTGCGCCCCGAAGCGTCAGGCGACCGAGCAGTAAAAACGAGTGACAAAGCCGAGGACGATTGTGACGGGAAATAAGAAGCAAATCATAACTGCTGATTGTCGGCTGTGCCGTGGGTGGGGAATATACGACCACTGCAACTCAAGGTGTACAGAGACCGTGTTTGACGAGGGTGCAGCCAAACGATTAGTTGTATGTCATATCTGTCATAAAACAGTATATTGTTTAAACTTATGACTTTCCAATTAGTACCACGCTCAAGGTGAGTGTGATTTTTTTTCTCTTTGTTATTAAGGATTACAAGAAATCGACCTTACTAACAAAGGTTTGTAAACATGCCAAGTGCCGTAATTTACGTTATTATAACGTGAGTAGAGACGAAAGTCCTCAAAGAGAACCGAAGTGGACAGTCCGAGTTCAGAAGGTTTTCACACTCAGTTAGATTGCAAGCTTACGTACGGTAATAAAAACAAACACAGCTAACACTCCTATACTATACAAAGTTTTGTGTTCAAAACAAAACAGAAAAAACAGGAACGATGAAAAATATAGCCAAACTGGCACAACTGTTAAATTTCATACTAATCATGAAGGTGCCAGAGCGACTGCGATTACGCTGAGGTCCATCGCGGCTAAACCATCATGGTGATCTCCGATAATCACAGTGAAGAAAGCCTAAGAAATTACATTGGCCGCCCTTCGAGTGAACAACAAAGAGCTTGCTCTGATATCCTTTCTGATGCACTGGGTGGATGGCCACATCAGTCACAGCAGCCGAGTTTAACGGCGCTGTCATCTCAAACAATCTTCGTGTTCCTGTAAATTCGGCTGTCGTTCCTTCATAAAACACACGTCTTGAGCAGTTTGTTTTCTGATTGTTATGTGAAAAAACTTGCGTGATATTATGAGCCACAATTTAGCCGGATTTCACTGAACATTTCACTTTCAGATTGTCTACGTCTCGTGTTTCTCCCCACTTCTCTGGTGCTGTGGCCGCTTCATGCGTGCTTTACGACAAAACAGGGCACAGTCAAGGCTTCTCTATTTGTTAATTATAATTCAACAGATACGTTCTCGAAAAAAAGCGTAAGAGCTGCTCAAGGCGAAGCCGAGAGGAATTTTAGTTCTCGAGTACTAAAAAAATATAACTCTAACTAATTTGGCGAAGCAAAAATAGGGGGTCTTCATTTCGCCTTTCTTATTGAGCATAAAACGATCTTGTTAATTTTATGGGTTACAAGGCAGAGAAATTCGGAACTTTACCAGTTTTTTCGATTTATCGATCGGAGAGCTGAGAATGACAAAATAATGTTTATTTGGACGGACGTAACGTTTTAAGGTGTCGTATGTATATATATATATATGTATATATATATATATATATATATATAAACGAATGTGGGGGTAGAGTCTACCTTGGCATAAAGTGCTTAATGCTGTGGTAGCAGAGCAGACAGACAGAACTTTTCAACTTTTCAGTTCTGTTTGACGAGCCCTTAGGCGCGAGACTCAGAGTCACAGAGAATCGATGCGTCCTCTTTAATTATTTAACTTATGTATATATAAACTATATATATATATATTCGTTTCGTTTCTGCAAAGATAACATGTTGAAGCACAAGTTGGTAGTGTAACCTGTTTACAAAAAGTTTGCAGCCTGATGCAAATTAGTAGGTTCGCTTTATCTTTAACTCCCAGGTTTATTACGTTTTATGTTCTCGGCATCTGTATCAAAGTTCTCAGTAGTTCTTTACTTTAAACAGAGTATATTATTTTGAACGGCTATTAGTGATTATGAAAACTTTCACGCGATATAAGGTGATCAGAGCTAAACGGATGTAATCCACTTGTTACTTAACTAAGCGAAAAAAAGTTATTCAAAGGATGAAATGGATGAGTTTTTGTCCTCTTGATTTCATGTCAATGGAAACAAAGTGAAAAAATCAATTTTCTTTTACTTTGTATAAATTATGTCATGCATCCTGTGTGGATGTTTCTTGTGAGGAAAGTCGACTCTTTAATTGCAAATTCCTCAAAAAAAAAGTCACTCTGTTGATTTGGCAAATCAGATTATCAATGATAATGATAAAAGTAGAAACAAACTCTTCTATTACTGCGACGAACAAAAGATATTTTCGTGCAAACTGAAGAGCAATTAAAGCGATGAATAAAAAGGAATCATGAATTATAGATAGGAAGTATTTCAATTGTGAGTCAATGACCCTCAGAGGAAGGCAAATATAAGAAAGCTGATATGCAACAAGAAAAACTAAGGAGCTCCACCTGGGAAAGATAAACCGGCCAATTTCAGTATGGCTGTTTTATGGCTGACCCAGTTTGCCATTGTTAGCCTAAACATCCTTTTGGGAATTCTGTTTGTCCTAGCAGACAAAGACTTTTGTGGAAGCGTTTTTGAAACTCGAGTCGGTGAGTAAATACTTCTAAATAAAAAAAGAAAAGAGGAAAACACCGATTCTTATACTCTCTTTGTATAGCTAGTAGTTACTAGAAAGAACGTTTTTTTTCGTTACAGACCATGCCTTGGTGGGTCATGTTATTCAGACGACTGTTGTTGTGGACGAGTTTGAATGCCAGTTGAAATGTATGGCAAATAGCAGCTGTAAGTCGATCAATGTTCATCCCGGTGACAGCAATAGCCTAAGGGGCGGGAATCCGTCTTACCGCTGAAATACTGTACAACAGCTTCACCAGAGCTGTTAGCAACGGTAGTCACGTGGATTGTACGTTCTTTTTTGTTTACTGCAATGAAATCTCAGCTGAGTGAAGGACAAGTGTGTTCTCAGTTATTTCATGGCATCCTTCGTGATAAACAGCGTTTTATTTTCGTGACCGTTGCTGATTTCACGGTATGAAGATTTAATCCAAAGCTGTCGCGAGGACGGGTCGTCCACCAAAACGTTGGAAACAAGAAGCCAACCTCCTGGAAAAAACGAATGAAATCTGGATATTAGACGCGATGCCTGTTCCAATTTTTATTGCGGTATGTACCTAACTCAACAACAACTTCATTGATTGTCTTTTATTTTCCAAAGTATTTTTAACTCCGTCAGTTGTCATGTCACAGTAGACCTTTATTGGCTTTCCGTTCTTCTCAGGGTCGATCCAGTACTTCCCGTTTTTTGAAAGAAACGTGAGTCTCGGATGTCCTTACAGGAATGACCAGGCTGATTGTAATATAAGCCTCTGGTAGCTGAAAAAGAAATGAGGTTTGATCATGATGGGTTTATTAATCTTAACACACCAGGTAAGACGCTGAAAAAAGGGGAGAAAGCTATACGCAAACTTGAACACGACGGTCCACATTTATCTTCAGAAATGCGTTTTAAAAAGGAGCCAATTGAAAATTTCCACCATCCTCATTGCACTTAATAGTCATGTTTTTTGTTTGACAACGTCTACAATATAACTTTTCTATAACAGTCTCATCGCTTACGTGTTTCACAATGTTTTCCTTTGTATCCTGGATGACACTGGCCGTTTTTAGTTGTTTGTTTTCGCCCGCGAGAAACATCCATGCAGGAGGCCTGATTAGTAAAACAGAAAGGTGAACTTTTTTCTTCCCGTTCTGCCATCGATTGTTGTTCAGAGTAAACAAAGCTTGTTTTCTCTTTATCAGTATTCAGACGCTTAATGTGCGATTTTTAAAAGCAAATTTGACGTTACCTTTACACTCTTGTCAACACTCAGAACATGCTATACAAGCGGAAATGAAACCTTTTGGTTCGAAGGTTGTTGCAAAACAGGAATTGCAAATTGATGGAGATAGTTAAGACTCGCTTGAAAAATGTTTGCCCGAGATTTTAAACTGTCTGATGTAAGCGAATAACAAATGATTCTCTCAGTTTTCATTAGTATATAGCAGTAGTTCCGAAAAATTGTTCTTGGCAGTAAATAAGATAGGAAAGTTATCAACAAACCTGCTTAACCCACAACCCACCTGAACAGAGCTATAATATTTAGATCCTTTCTTCTTTTGAAGACGACCTGGCTTCATCTGCCGTGTTTTATTATTCAACTCACAGCTGCGTTTTCCTCCAAAACAACCGCAAGTTGTCATCAATGGAAAGACATGAAGTGGGGATCAATAAAAGTTGTACAGGAAAGGTTAAACGATTCTACTTTATATTTACCAAGCGCTAATCACTAGTATTTGCCAAATGGGGATCAAAGATGGGAGTGCGACGACTTCAAGAAGAACTCTCATACAGAATTTTTTTCGCTGTCCTCTGATGATTTTTGGGAAGTCTTTGTTCGCTAAGACCTAAAAGCGACAGTCAAATACACCTACTTTCACAGCCTTGAAAAGCTCTAACAACACACGCAGAAAAATACCATATTTTTTCAGGTGTGTTTGATATAGCCAATCAGCTGCTGACACGTCAATCGCCTTTCACGTCTGTTGTTGATGAATGAACGGCGAGTCTTCACCATTCTCAATTCAAGGTCGTTTCTCGGAATGTTCTCGGATTATGGCTGCTAAAAAACTGAAAAATCCGTATCGTATCAGTGACATTCAAATTTTCCTAAAAGAGGAAGTAAACCAAAATACCAAAAGAAAAAAGCGAAAGTTACGTATTCAGTGCCCTTGGTAATTGCATTTCTCACCGCTGAGAACGAAAATCGATTGTTGGAAGACTTGTCAACTTTTGCTGTGTACCTGAAAGATTTCTTCAGTCGGTAAGGACAAGGGCAATAACTGAGAATTTTGTAAATTGAAAATTACGCCCAATTTTGCTTTTAGAAAGATTCAACGCATTCTTTCATCTTGAGCTTTAGCGCCAACACAATTTTCGATTTTTTTCGAACTTTCTCGAATTAGGCAGCTAAAACTCTAAAAAATCCGTACCGCTGACAGACAGTGAGGTTCAAACTTCCCTAGACGAGGAAAAAAAACCGATATACAAAAATAAAAACCGAAATCTACGCATTCAGTGGCTTTGGTGTTGGCATTTTTCGTGGCTGACAATGAAAATCGACAACTGGAAGTTTTACCACAGGCAGATTTTGGCCGTTTACCTGAAAGACTTCATCTGTCGGTAAGGACAAAGCCAATAAATGAGAATTTTTTTAAATTGAAATTACGACCATTGTTGTTTTTGTAATCATGATTCAACGCATTTTTCCATCTTAAGAGTTAGCGCCAACGCACTTAACGATTTTTATTCGGAGATTGTCAATTCTTTTATTTCCATTCGTTAATAAAGTCAACTTTTCTTGTCAGTAGAGAGCTACTGTGTTTATATGATAAACAAAATAATACATTGTTGCTTGTAGATATTGAATTTCTCTTCTCGTGTTGAACTCGACATCTCACTCGTTCGCCGCGCTTACTTGTAACCTATCGAGTTGAACACTCGAAGAGAAACTCTACATCTACGCACTTATGTACTATTCGTGACATAACATTCATTTGAATTTTGGTCCTCTTTTACTTTCAGTCAGTATGATTGTGTTTTAGGCACGGACTAACTCTGTAGCTCTAATTCCGGCATACTATGAATTTGTGCCAGGGAAAATATGCACGTTGTACCTGAAACAGTACCACCAGCTCAGATAGTCTAAGTGGCTTTGAACCTGCACAGGCGGTGGTAAAATAGTTGACGCATTGGATTCCGGGCCGAGGGCTCTGGGCTTAAGAACTAGCCGGGTTATTGTGTTCTTTCTTTGTGCCTATCTCCATCCAGGAGTAAAACAGGTAACAACAAACTGTCAGGGATGCCTCACAAAGAGAGGGGGGGGGGGGGGAGGACAGAACAGAAACTGGGATAAGCTCCAGTCTGATTGGCTACATGACTCAAGTACAGACATTACCACTCTTTTTGAAAAAGCATTACAGATCAGAAAACAGAGAGAAAAAGAAAAAAGTAACCTTGCGGGAACATACATCTTGATACACTGAATTTGTCATCAGGCATAATTTTAAACACATTCACGTCGAAGCCTCACTGGTCCTGCACAAGATTCTCATAACATTTTCTGTCCTGAGTAATTGGTAGTCCTGAGGGACTTTGGCCGAAGGGAGGCGGAAAAGCTCGTAACTGATCGAGAAAATTATCGGAGTGAAAATTTTGCTGCACTGGGGGAGTGGGTAGTGTAAAAGTTATGTTATGACTAGGTCGTCGGGGCTGAATTTTTATAGCAGAGCCGCTATAAACTTTGAACAGGACCTATTATATCAGGCTTGAAAACATGTAAAAAATGTCGATCTAAGAATTAACGGGAAATGATTTGATGTACTATTGTTGATATGATGTATTTATTTTGTTAGGTCGCCTGCCTGGATGTCGGTAAGTTTCATCCGGGATACATAAAACACAGTATCAAACACCTGGATGGCGAGAGGATTCTAGCAAAGTTTATTGAGAGACCGTTCCAAAAAAAAAAATACCTAGATTTCATCTGCTGCAATTTTACAGCTTGAAGCGTAAGATAAAGTATTTTTGCAGATTAAAATGGTCGAGATTTGGTCACTTTGGCGAGGTCTAAGCTTTTCGATGAAATAGGACAAATTTGACGCAAGCTAAGAATTCGAAGAAACCGTGCCGTTATTCAAGATGCCTGCTGTTTGTGCAATACCAGTGACACCCCTTGTGATGTAAATATGTCATATTGTGAGGCCTGTCAGCTATAATTGCTACCTTGTGGGGTATTATAGCAAATACAAAATAGAATGTAAAAAATGCTCGAATAATGCCATCAAAAGTAACTTAACTAATTAGTGATTTTGCAAAACCAAAACGGTTCTGATTTGATTCTTTGCCAGTTGGCCACTTTGCTTTAAGCGTACGGCTTTTTTCGATTTTTTTCCATGACTTGATCCACAAAACCTGACTAAAATAATGTTTTTCTAACGGTGAGGAACTCGCGATGACAAAAGATGAAATTAGGAGATCCTCGCAGCTAAGAACACTACTGAAACGAGTAGTTGTAAATAGGACCTGAAATAAATTCGGGCCCGTACGGGATTTGAACCCATGACCTCTGCGATACCGGTGCAGCGCTCTACCAATTGAGCTAACAAGCCAACTGGGAGCTGGTCAATGAATTGGGTACAAATAAACATCCAAGTGAATGAAGATTTTAGATATATGAAAATTTCACATATTTGCACTGCGGTGGAGAGATGAAATTAGGAGATCCTCGCAGCTAAGAACACTACTGAAACGAGTAGTTGTAAATAGGACCTGAAAAAAAAAAAAAAAAAAAAACCAAAAAACAAAAAAAGATATTATGTACTAAGTTTGCGGGGAGTAGGCTGTTATGACCACCTGCTTATAATTTGCATTCTAAAATGAAACAAAAACAGCGACAACAACAGGAAAATGAAGTCCCCGTTCTTCAACCTCAATCAGATCAGACCTACTGCAGATTGTGAACTTTGATGGTTTAACACTTTTGACAGCTTTAGTCTTTTTCAGCCATCAGATTATTTGAACCATTATAACAAGTATTCCTATCAACTTATTGTGGCGTGCATTATGAGAGCACGGAGCATGCCGACGACACTATTCTTTGCTTTGGCAATACATTTTGTTTTGAAAATTGAAAGTAATGTGTCGGGAATTTAACGGATTCTTTATTTATAAAACAAATAGAGAAGCCTTGATTGTGCTCTGTGCTGTTGTAAAGAACTAAGGAAGCGGCCAGAGCACTCAAGAAGTGGGGAGAAACACTTGTCTAAGTCTCGTGTTTCTCCCCACTTCTCTCGTGCTCTGGCCGCTTCCTGCGTGCTTTACAACAAAACAGAGCACAGTCGAGGCTTCTCCATTTGTTAAGTATGATTCAACAGATGCGTTCCCGAGAAGAGCGTAGGAGTTGCTCAAGGCGTGGCTGAAAGGAATTCTAGTTCTTGAGCGCTTAAAAAATATGGCTCTGACTAATTTGGCGAAACAAAAATAGGGGGTCTTCATTTTGCCTTTCTTATTGAGCATAAAACGATCTTGTTAATTTTATAGGCTACAAGGCAGAGAAATTCGGAACTTTACCGGTTTTTTTCCATTTATCGATCCGAGAGCTGAGAATGACAAAACAAATGTTAATTTGGACGGACGTTAATTGGAAATTCCTCAAAACAAAAGCCACCCTGTTGATTTGGCGAATTAGATTATCAATGATAATGATAGAAGTAAAAACAAACTCTTCTATTACTGCGACGAACAAAAGAAATTTTCATGCAAACTGAAGAACAATTACAGCGATGAATAAAAAGGAATCATGAATTATAGATAATAAGTATTTCAATTGTGAGTCAATGACGCTCTGCTTACAGAGGAAGGCAAATATCAGAAAGCTGACATACAACAAGAAAACTAAGGAGCTCCATTTGAGAAAGATAAAACGGCCATTTTTATTATGGCTGTTTCATGGCTGACCCAGTTTGCCATTGTTATCCTAAACGTCCTTTTGGGAATCCTGTTTGTCCTGGCAAACAAAGACTTTTGTGGAAGCGTTTTTGAAACTCGAGTTGGTGAGTAAATAGTTTTAAAAAAAATGAAAAAAGAAAACACCCATTCTTACACTCTCTTTCTACGGCTAATACTCACGAGAAAAAACGTTTTTTTTCCTTTAAGAACATGCCTTGGTGGGTCATGTTATCCGGACCACTGTTGTTGTGGACGAGTTTGAATGCCAGTTAAAATGTATGGGAAATAACAGCTGTATGTCGATCAATGTTCATCCCGGTGACAGCAATGGAAAACGTTGCTGTGAGTTGAATAATACAACACGGCAGATGAAGCCAGGTCATTTTAAAAAGAAGAAAGGATCTACATACTATAGTTCTGTTCAGGTGGGTTGTGGGTTAAGCAGGTTTGTTGATAACTTTCCTATCTTATTCACTGCCAAGAACAATATTAATGTTTCGGAACTACTGCTGTATAATAATGGAAACTGAGAGAATCATTTGCTATTGGCTTACATCGGGCTGTTAAAAGTCTCGGGCAAACGTTTCTACAAGCGAGTCTTAACTATCTCCATCACTGTGCAATTCCCGTTTTGCAACAACCTTCGAACCAAAAGGTTTCATTTCTGCTTGTATAGCGTATTCTGAGTGTTGACAAGAGTGTAAGGGTGACGTCAAATTTCCTTTTAAAAATCGTACATTAAGCGTCTGAATACTGAAAACAAGAAAACAAGCTTTGTTCACTCTGAACAACGATTGATGGCAGAGCAGGAGGAAAAAAGTTCATCTTTCTGTTTTACTATTCAGGCCTCCTGCATGGATGTTTCTCGCGGGCGTAAACAAACAACCGAAAGCGGCCAGTGTCATCCAAGATACAAAGGAAAACATTGTGAAACACGTAAGCAGTGTGACTGTTCTAGAAAAGTTCTGTCTTAGACGTTGCCAAACAAAATACATGACTATTAAGTGCTATGAGGATGCTGGGAATTTTCAATTGGGAAACCCTTTTAAAACCCATTTCTGAAGACAAATGCGGACAGTCGTGTTTAAGTTTGCGTATAGCTTTTACCTTTTTTTCAGCGTCTTAACCGGTGTGTGAGGATTAATAAACCCATCAAGATCAGACCTCATTTCCTTTTCAGCTACCAGAGGCTTATATTACGATCAGCCTGGTCATTCCTGTAAGGAAATCCGAGACTCAGGTTTCTTTCAAAAAGACGGGGAGTACTGGATCGACCCTGAGAAGAACGGAAAACCACTAAAGGTCTACTGTGACATGACAACCGACGGAGGTAAAAAATACTTTGGAAAATAAAAGAAAATCAATGAAGTTGTTGTTACGTTACGTATATACCGCAATAATAATTGGAACAGGCATCGCGTCTTATATCCAAATTTTATTCGTTTTTTCCAGGAGGTTGGCTTCTTGTTTCTAACGTTGTGGTAGACGACCCGTCCTCGCGACAGCTTTCGATTGAGTCTTCTTACCGTGAAATCAGCAACTGTCACGACAACAAGACGCTGTTCATCACGAAGGATGCCATGAAAGAACTGAGAACACACTTGTCCTTCACTCAGCTGAGATTTCATTGCAGTAAACAAAAAGGACGTACAATCCACGTGACTACCGCTGCTAACAGCTCTGGTGAAGCTGTAGTCCAGTATTTCAGTGGTCAGACGGATTCCCGCCCCTTGAGCTGCGGCTCGTTTAATAGAATGGAAAATGATAACTCCAGAGCAACTGCAAGTTGTCATCAATGGTACGATATGAAGTGGGGATCTCTCTATGACACACGGGAAAGGTTAAACGATCATCTTTTTTATGTACCAGGACATTATCACTGGGTTTTGACAGATGGGAATCAAAGATGGGAGTGCGACGACCACCTGCAGTCTGGTTCAGAATTTTTTGCGCTGTCATCTGATGATTTTTGGAAAGTCTTTGTTCGCTAAGGCCTAAACTGCGAGAGTCAAATACGTGTACTTTCACAGCCTTGAAAAACGTTTAGCTACTAGCTTACTATAAGAAGTTATCAAATGCTTAATATTATCAAAAAATCTACTTGCACCAGACTAAAATTTATAAATCTGTAATATTTGCAGTAGGTCGTATAATAGGCAGTTTTCATTAGTAGAAAAAGATCTCTTGCAGTTTTCTTTGGGAGAAATACAGTCTACAGTCAACCTTACCAGTGTTGAGATAGCTGAGAAGGACAGTCACTACAACTGACAACTGTCAGTACGACCACGATCACCTGTCATCCCGGACTCAAACCGTTTACTGTTAAGAACTATTGTTTGTTCTCATTGAAAATTCGACCTTGGATAGCGTCTTTTTTTTACGCTGCAATAATTGAAAAATTAACATGAACATGATTATGTAGAGTTCACCAAGTTACTTGCTGTGGATAGTTTGCGATTGGCAAATTTATTTAAAGCTGTTGTCCAACATCATATTTACTCTACACCTAAAGTTTGCACCGTTTACTTCATCAACAATTTATTAAACGACAAGTCGTGAAAACGTGTGGAAACTTGTACCTACCATTCTGTGCAAAAGAAAAAAACACTCAAAAAAATAATGCGACAAAAGTTTTGGTGGATGCATACTTTTATCATATATAAACTATGGTGTTATAAAAAGATATCCCGCCCTGAGAAAAGCTCTAACGACACACGTAGAAAAATACGATATTTTTTCAGGTGTGTTTGATATAGCCAATCAGCTGCTGACACGTCACTCGCCTTTCACGTCACTTGTTGATGAATGAACAGCAAAGTCTTTACCTTTATATTCTTTATAAGATATTTTAAATTATAAATTTGTTTCAGGAGGTTGGCTTCTTGTTTCCAATGTTGTGGTGGACGACCCGTCCTCTCGACAGCTTTCGATTGAGTCTTCTTACCGTGAAATCAGCAACTTTCCCGACAACAAGGCGCTCTTTATTACGAAGGATGCCATGAAAGAACTGAGAACACACTTGTCATTCACTCAGCTGAGATTTCATTGCAGTAAACAAAAAGGACGTACAATCCACGTGACTACCGCTGCTAACAGCTCTGGTGAAGCTGTAGTCCAGTTCTTCAGCGGTCAGACGGATTCGCGCCCTTTGGGCTGTGGCTCGTTTAAAAGAATGAAAGATGATAACTCCATAACAACTGCAAGTTGTCATGAATGGAAAGATATGAAGTGGGGATCAAGAAAGGTCGCACAGGAAAGGTTAAACGATCATCCTTTTTATTTACCACGCGCTAATCACTGGTATTTGCCAAATGGGAATCAAAGATGGGAGTGCGACGACTTCAAGAAGAACTCTCATACAGAATTTTTTGCGCTGTCCTCTGATGATTTCTGGAGAGTCTTTGTTCGTTAGGAAATAAGAGCGACAAATCACCTACATCTGCTTACTTGGTCCTGAAAAACTTGAAATTACTGGCTCAAACGTTATGCGATGCTAAATGTTCTTGAATGTTTATTTAAAGTAGACTAAAATTTACAGATTAATAATATTAGTGCCGAGTGTTGAATGAGGCGTCCTTCATCAGTAGAAAATGACGGGCACTCTTCCCTGTAAAAAACACCGCTAAGGAAAGAGAATACAAACTTTTCTATTCTCTTGTCTAAGCTCATAAGCTTGCCAGTGTTGAGATTAAAAAACAAAAGAACTATTGTTTTTGAACATTACAATTTTGACCAAGGACTGCGTCTTCTTTTTTTTTTTTTTTGACTGCTATAATTGAAAAATTAACATGAACATGAACATGTAGAGCTCACCAGGTCGCACGATGTTTGTTAGTTTGCGGCTTGGTAACCTCATAGCAGGAGTTTTTATTTAAACCTGCTGTCCAACATCTCAATTAGCCTACATCTTAAGCTTG
This sequence comes from Pocillopora verrucosa, assembly GCF_036669915.1. Classification (NCBI taxonomy): domain Eukaryota; kingdom Metazoa; phylum Cnidaria; class Anthozoa; order Scleractinia; family Pocilloporidae; genus Pocillopora; species Pocillopora verrucosa. Next base: position 3,646,389 of record NC_089319.1, read on the forward strand.
TAGCTATGTACGTTTGAATCACAATTTATAAAACAGCAAGTTGTGAAAACGTGTGGAAGTGTGTACCTGCCATTCTTTGCACCATCATAAAAACGCTCCGAAAAATCATTCAACGAATATTGTTCCGGCTACATTCTTGTAAAATTCATGTGATTTTGGTCCTCTTTTGGTCCGCTTCAGCCAAATGATCATCGTGTATCCATTTTTCGGGCACAGACTAACTCAATACACATAATTCCGCCACTGTTTGACCTTGCAACAAGGAAAAGGCCTCGCATTACCCATTTAATGTATAGTGGCTTTGAAACTGTAGGCGCTGTGGCCTGATAAGCGATGAGCGCGCTCGATTGTGGATCGGGAGCTCTGGGCTCAAGAACTGGCCCGGTTAGTATTTTTTGTTCCCAGGCAAGACACTTTACTCTCACCATGCCTTCTCTCCATCCAGGAGTATAAATGGGTAAAAGTGAATTGTCAGTAAAGCTTGAGGAAATGCTATGGAAAGAGGGAGGGGAGGGTAGAGGACAGAAACCGGGAGAGGCTCCGGCTGGAATGGTCACATGACTCGAGTACAGACATAACTACGTTCTTTGAAGCAGCATTACAGATTAGAAAAAAGGAAACAAGAGCATAACTTTGCAGGAATACGGTCAACTCTCTCGTAAACGGATACCCTCGGGGAATTGGAAAAGGTGTTCGTCAGTAGATGTGTCTGCCAAAGAGAATCATTCCCCGACGCGGATACTAAAGAAGAAAAAAAGGACGATGTCCCTTACGGGAGAGCGTTATGTTTAACTCTTATTCAAGTCAAACGAACGGAGAGCTTGCTTTCCCGTGGACAAATGAAGATTTGGCAAAATCTATCCCCCCTTTTCTTTTGCCCTGTAAGATACCATACTTTGTTGATTGCAAATTTAAGACAGATTTTATCGCTAAGAGTCAATTACTATCCATAGGATGTCTGCTAACGAGAGAGTGTAAACAAAACAAAAGTCCAAAAGTGTTCACGTTCGCCCACGCGAGCGTCCGCCTACGGAAATGAGTAAAAAAAAGTTTGACTAGGAAGTAAATAAGGAATTTTACCACAATTGGCAGTAATGTCGCAATCTGATTGGGTAAATTGCCGTTGTTAATAAGAGTACAGTTAACGCTACTCGAGTCAGCGTGTCACAATCTCGGCGGTCACGCACTGAAAGAATCGTTTTATTTGCTGCGCTTCGTGAGTAAGAGTTGAGGCCACCCTGAACCGCCGTCGATTTATTAAATTGGCAATAGTGCCCGTAAGTAGAAAATTGACACCAGTTTCCTTCAAGTAGGAACTCGGACAACTTTATTAAAATTGATTCATCCAAAGCTATTGTTTAAAAAGCGCGGACCTAATTGACAAAAGATATTATGTAATAAGTTTTCGGGGAGTAGGCTGTTATGACCACCTGCTTATAATTTGCATTCTAAAATGAAACAACAACAACAACAACAGGAAAATGAATTCCCCGTTCTTCAACCTTGATCAGATCAGACCTACTGCGGATTGTGAACTTTGATGGCTTAACACTTTTGACAGCTTTAGTCTTTTTCAGCCAATCAGATTATTTGAACCATTATAACAAGTATTCCTATCAACTTATTGTGGCGCGCATTATGAGAGTACGGAGCATGCCGACGACACTGTTCTTTGCTTTGGCAATACATTTTGTTTTGAAAATTGAAAGTAATGTATCGGGAATTTAACGGATTCCTTATATATAAAACAAATAGAGAAGTCTCGATTGTGCTGTGTGCTGTTGTAAAGAACTTAGGAAGCGGCCAGAGCACTCAAGAAGTGGGGAGAAACACTTGTCTAAGTCTCGTGTTTCTCCCCACTTCTCTCGTGCTCTAGCCGCTTCCTGCGAGCTTTACAACAAAACAGAGCACAGTCGAGGCTTCTCCATTTGTTAAGTATGATTCAACAGATGCGTTCCCGAGAAGAGCGTAGGAGTTGCTCATGGCGAGGCTGAAAGGAATTCTAGTTCTTGAGCGCTAAAAAAATATGGCTCTGACTAATTTGGCGAAGCAAAAATAGGGGGTCTTCATTTTGCCTTTCTTATTGAGCTTAAAACGATCTTGTTAATTTTATAGGTTACTAGGTAGAGAAATTCGGAACTTTACCGGTTTTTTCGATTGATCGATCCGAGAGCTGAGAATGACTAAACAAAATGTTAATTTGGACGGACGTTAATTGGAAATTCCTCTAAACAAAAGCCACCCTGTTGATTTGGCGAATTAGATTATCAATGGTAATGATAAAGTAGGCAAACAAACTCTTCTCTTACTGCGACGAACAAAAGAAATTTTCATGCAAACTGAAGAACAATTATAGCGATGAATAAAAAGGAATCATGAATTAGAGATAATAAGTATTTCAATTGTGAGTCAATGACGTTCTGCTTACAGAGGAAGGCAAATATCAGAAAGCTGACATACAACAAGAAAACTAAGGAGCTCCATTTGAGAAAGATAAAACGGCCAATTTTAGTATGGCTGTTTTATGGCTGACCCAGTTTGCCATTGTTATACTAAACATCCTTTTGGGAATCCTGTTTGTCCTGGCAAACAAAGACTTTTGTGGAAGCGTTTTTGAAACTCGAGTCGGTGAGTAAATAGTTAAAAAAAAAAAAAAAGAAAAAAGAAAACACCCATTCTCACACTCTCTTTCTACGGCTAATACTCACTAGAAAGAACGTTTTTTTTCCTTTAAGAACATGCCTTGGTGGGTCATGTTATCCGGACCACTGTTGTTGTGGACGAGTTTGAATGCCAGTTAAAATGTATGGGAAATAACAGCTGTATGTCGATCAATGTTCATCCCGGTGACAGCAATGGAAAACGTTGCTGTGAGTTGAATAATACAACACGGCAGATGAAGCCAGGTCATTTTAAAAAGAAGAAAGGATCTACATACTATAGTTCTGTTCAGGTGGGTTTTGGGTTAAGCAGGTTTGTTGATAACTTTTCTATCTTATTCACCGCCAAGAACAATGTTTCGGAACTACTGCTGTATAATAATGGAAACTGAGAGAATCATTCGCTATTGACTTACATCGGGCTGTTAAAAGTCTCGGGCAAACGTTTCTCCATGCGTGTATTAACTATCTCCATCACTGTGCAATTCCCGTTTTGCAACAACCTTCGAACCAAAAGGTTTCATTTCTGCTTGTATAGCGTATTCTGAGTGTTGACAAGAGTGTAAGGGTAACGTCAAATTTCCTTTTAAAAATCGTACATTAAGCGTCTGAATACTGAAAACAAGAAAACAAGCTTTGTTCACTCTGAACAACGATTGATGGCAGAACAGGAGGAAAAAAGTTCACCTTTCTGTTTTACTATTCAGGCCTCCTGCATGGATGTTTCTCGCGGGCGAAAACGAACAACCAAAAGCGGCCAGTGTCATCCAAGATACAAAGGAAAACATTGTGAAACACGTAAGCGGTGTGACTGTTCTAGAAAAGTTCTGTCTTAGACGTTGCCAAACAAAATACGTGACTATTAAGTGCTATGAGGATGCTGGGAATTTTCAATTGAGAAACCCTTTTATAACCCATTTCTGAAGATGAATGCGGACAGTCGTGTTTAAGTTTGCATATAGCTTTTACTTTTTTCAGCGTCTTACCTGGTGTGTGAAGATTAATAAACCCATCAAGATCAGACCTCATTTCCTTTTCAGCTACCAGAGGCTTATATTACAATCAGCCTGGTCATTCCTGTAAGGAAATCCGAGACTCAGGTTTCTTTCAAAAAGACGGGGAGTACTGGATCGACCCTGAGAAGAACGGAAAACCACTAAAGGTCTACTGTGACATGACAACTGACGGAGGTAAAAATACTTTGGAAAATAAAAGCAAATCAATGAAGTTGTTGTTACGTTAAGTATATACTGCAATAATAATTTTTTCCAGGAGGTTGGCTTCTTGTTTCCAACGTTGTGGTAGACGACCCGTCCTCGCGACAGCTTTCGATTGAGTCTTCTTACCGTGAAATCAGCAACTGTCACGACAACAAGACGCTGTTCATCACGAAGGATGCCATGAAAGAACTGAGAACACACTTGTCCTTCACTCAGCTGAGATTTCATTGCAGTAAACAAAAAGGACGTACAATCCACGTGACTACCGCTGCTAACAGCTCTGGTGAAGCTGTAGTCCAGTATTTCAGTGGTCAGACGGATTCCCGCCCCTTGAGCTGTGGCTCGTTTAATAGAATGGAAAATGATAACTCCAGAGCAACGGCAAGTTGTCATCAATGGTACCATATGAAGTGGGGATTCCTCTATAACACACGGGAAAGGTTAAACGATCCTCTTTTATTTGTACCAGGACATTATCACTGGGTTTTGACAAATGGGAATCAAAGATGGGAGTGCGACGACTACCTGGAGTCTGGTTCAGAATTTTTTGCGCTGTCATCTGATGATTTTTGGAAAGTCTTTGTTCGCTAAGGCCTAAACTGCGACAGTCAAATACGTGTACTTTCACAGCCTTGAAAAACTTTTAGCTACTAGCTTACTATAAGAAGTTATCAAATGCTTAATATTATCAAAAAATCTACTTGCACCAGACTAAAATTTATAAATCTGTAATATTTGAAGTAGGTCGTATAATAGGCAGTTTTCATTAGTAGAAAAAAATCTCTTGCAGTTTTCTTTGGGAGAAATACAGTCTACAGTCAACCTTACCAGTGTTGAGATAACTGAGAAGGACAGTCACTACAACTGACAACTGTCAGTACGACCACGATACTCTGTCATCTCGGGCTCAAACTATTGTCCATTATCATTGCAAATTCGACCTTGGATGGCGTCTTTTTTTTACGCTGCAATAATTGAAAAATTAACATGAACATGAACATGTAGAGTTCACCAAGTTACTTGCTGTGGTTAGTTTGTGATTGGCAAATTTATTTAAAGCTGTTGTACAACATCATATTTACTCTACAACTAAAGTTTGCACCGTTTACTTCATCAACAATTTATTAAACGACAAGTCGTGAAAACGTGTGAAAACTTGTACCTACCATTCTGTGCAAAAGAAAAAAACACTCAAAAAAATAATATGACAAAAGTTTTGGTGGATGCATACTTTTATCGTATATAAACTGTGGTGTTATAAAAAGATTTCCCGCCCTGAGAAAAGCTCTAACGACACACGTAGAAAAATACGATATTTTTCAGGTGTGTTTGATATAACCAATCAGCTGCTGACACGTCACTCGCCTTTCACGTCACTTGTTGATGAATGAACAGCAAAGTCTTCACCATTCTCAGTCCAAAGTCGTTTGTCGGAATGTTCTCGGATCTTATCATATAAACTACAGTGTTAGGGGACAGAAACTGGGATTAGCTCAAATGGCTCAAGTACAGACATTACCACTATTTTGAACAAGCATTACAGATCAGAAAAAAAAGAAAGAAAAAGTAACCTTGCGGGAAGATATATTTTGATACACTGAATTTGCTTTACCAAAAAATATAGTAGCCATCGGGTATATTTTTAAACACATTCACGTCAAGCTGCTCCTAGGAAGCCTGATTCTGCACAAGATTTTTCTTACATTTTCTACTCCGTAATGCGTATTTTACGGGAGGCCACATTTATCATTTGTGTTTGAACCTACAAAAAATCAGGCAATATATTACACCTGATGGATTTTTCATCACGGTCATAAAATATGGAGGAGGGGCTCTTCAAATCGTCCTCGGAATCCTGTTTGCCCTGGCAAAGAGAGGCTTTTGTGGATGCGTTTTCGAAACTCAAGAGGGTGAGTTAAAACTCAAACTGAAAAAAAGGGACCAAAATCTCATGCTTTGTTTCATATATATTCAGGTGAAAAAACATTAATCCTTTTTTTTTTTTCACCTTTCTGAACATGCATTAGCAGGTCATGTTGTGCATACGACTGTTGCTATGGACGAGTTTGAATGTCAGTTAAAATGTATGGGAACTAACCGTTGCAAGTCCGCGATCAACGTTCTTCCCGGTGACTGTATCGGACAACGTAAAAGTGAGTTGAAAAATAAAACGCGGTAGATGAACCCAGAAGATTTTAAACAAAGAAAAGTATCTACATGCTATAGGTCTGCTCGGGTTGATACTAAGTTTTATGGTTACCGTAAGTACTTGCCAATATACCGAAGATATTCGGATAATTTTCAGTTTTGAAGGTGAATAATTCTTATAATAAAGTTGGGGTAAAACGCTTGTCCGACCATTTCTCGGAACCGGAACTTTACCGGTTTTCTATTTATCGATCTGAGAGCTAAGAATGACAAAAAGAAAATGTTCATTTGGTCGGACGTAACGTTTTAACGTGTCATATGTGTATATATATGTATATGTATATGTATACATATACATATATATTTATATATATTCGCTTCGTTTCTGCAAAAGTAATGTGTTGAAAGAGTTGGTAATGTCACCTGTTTACAAAAAGTTTGCAGCCTGATACAAATTAGTAGGTTCGCTTTATCTCTAACTCTCAAGATAATTACGTTTTATGTTCTCGGCATCTATATTAACGTTCTTATTAGTTAAAAAAGAGTTTATTATTTTGAACAGCTATTTGTGATTATAAAAACTTTCACGCGATATAAGGTGATCAGAGCTGAACGGATGTAATCCACTTGGTACTTAATTAAGCGAAAAAAAGTTACTCAAAGTATGAAATGGATGAGTTTTTGTCCTTTCGATGTCATGTCAAGAAAAACAAAACGAAAAAATCACTTTTCTTTTAAATTGTATCGTCAGGCTTCCTGTGTGGACGTTTCTCGTGAGCAAAGTTGACCCGTTAATTGCAAATTCCTCAAAACAAAAGCCACCCAGTTGATTTGGCGAATCAGATTATCAATGACAATGATAAAAGTAAAAACAAACTCTTCTATTACTGCGACGAGCAAAAGAAATTTTCATGCAAACTGAAGAACAATTACAGCGATGAAAAAAAGGAATCATGAATTATAGACAATAAGTATTTCAATTGTGAATCAATGGCGCTCTGCTTACAGAGGAAGGCAAGTATAAGAAAGCTGATATGCAACAAGAAAACTAAGGAGCTCCACCTGGAAAAGATGACACGGCCAATTTTAGAGTGGCCGTTTTAGGGCTGACCCAGTTTTTTCATTGCTAGCCTAAACATCCTTTTGGGAATCCTGTTTGTACTGGCGACCAAGGACTTTTGTGGAAGTGTTTTTGAAACTCGAGTTGGTGAGTAAATACTTCAAAAAAACAAAAAGAAAAAAGAAAACACCGATTCTTATACTCTCTTTCTACGGCTAATACTCACTAGAAAGAACGTTTTTTTGCCTTTAAGACTATGCCTTAGTAGGTCATGTTATCCAGACGAATGAATGAATGCCAGTTAAAATGTATAGGAAATAACAGCTGTAAGTCGATCAATGTTCATCCCGGTGATAGCAATGAAAAACGTAGCTGTGAGTTGAATAATAAAACACGGCAGATGAAGCCAGGTCATTTTAAAAAGAAGAAAGGATCTAAATATTATAGCTCTGTTCAGGTGGGTTTTGGGTTAAACAGATTTGTTGATAACTTTCCTATCTTATTCACTGCCAAGAACAATGTTTATTGAACTGCTGCTATATACTAATGGAAAACTGAGAGAATCAATTGTTATTGGCTTTTAAGTGGGCGTCATCCTTGTAAACGGAACACCAGACAGTTAAAAATCTCGGGCAAACGTTTCTTCAAGCGAGTCTTAACTATCTCCATCACTTTGCAATTCCTGTTTTGCAACAACCCTCGAACCAAATGGTTTCATTTCTGCTTGTATAGCATGTTCTGAGTGTTGACAAGAGTGTAACGGTAACGTCAAATTTCCTTTTAAAAATCGCACATTAAGCGTCTAACAACGATCGATGGCAGAACAGGAAGAAAAAAGTTCACCTTTCTGTTTCACTAATCAGGCCTCCTTCATGGATGTTTCCCGCGGGCGAAAACAATCAACCAAAACCGGCCATTGTATTCCAGGATACAACGGAAAACATTGTGAAACACGTAAGTGGTGAGACTGTGCTAGAGAAGTTCTATTTTAGACGTTGCCAAACAAAATACATGACTAGTGCTATGAAGATGGTTTAAATTTTCAATTGGGGACTTCTTTTAAAACGAATTTCTGAAGATAAATGCAGAGAGTCATGTTCAAGTTTCCCTGTAGCTTTTTCCCACTTTTTTCAGCGTCTTAACCGGTGTGTGAAGATTAATAAACCCATCAAGATCAGACCTCATTTCCTTTCAGCTACCAGAGGCCTATATTACAATCAGCCTGGTCATTCCTGAAGGGACATCCGGGACTCAGGTTTCTTTCAAAAAGACGGGGAGTACTGGATCGACCCTGAGAAGAACGGAAAGCCACTAAAGGTCTACGGTGACATGACAACTGACGGAGGTAAAAAATACTTTGGAAAATAAAAGAAAATCAATGAAGGTGTTGTTACGTTACGTATATACCGCAATAATAATTGGAACAGGCATCGCGTCTTATGTCCAGATTTCATTCGTTTTTTCCAGGAGGTTGGCTTCTTGTTTCCAACGTTGTGCTGGACGACCCGTCCTCGCGACAGCTTTCGATTGAGTCTTCTTACCGTGAAATCAGCAACTATCACGACAACAAGGCACTGTTCATCACGAAGGATGCCATGAAAGAACTGAGAACACACTTGTCCTTCACTCAGCTGAGATTTCATCGCAATAAACAAAATGGACGTACAATCCACGTGACTACCGCTGCTAACAGCTCTGGTGAAGCTGTCGTCCAGTTCTTCAGCGGTCAGACGGATTCCCGCCCCTTGTGCTGTGGCTCGTTTAATAGAATGGAAGATGATAACTCCAGAGCAACTGCAAGTTGTCATCAATGGAAAGACATGAAGTGGGGATCAGTAAAAGTCGTACAGGAAAGGTTAAACGATCATCCTTTATATTTACCGGGCGCTACTCACTGGTATTTGCCAAATGGGGATCAAAGATGGGAGTGCGACGACTTCAAGAAGAACTCTCGTACAGAATTTTTTTCGCTGTCCTCTGATGATTTTTGGAAAGTCTTTGTTCGCTAAGGCCTAAAGGTGACAGTCAATTACACCTACTTTCACTGCCTTGCAAACCTTTAAGCTACTAGCTAACCATGAGAAGTTATGCAATGTTAAATATTCTCGAAAATCTACATGCATTACACTAAAATTTATAGATCTGTAATATCAACAGTGTTTCCCAAATAAGGCATTTTTCATTAGAAAATGTCTTGCACTTTTCTTTGGAAGATTTACAGTCTAGCTCATTACCTTACCAGTGGGGAGATAAGTGAGAAGGACGGTCACTACTATTAACAACAGTCAGTTCGACCACGATCACATGTCACCTTGGGGCTCAAACTGTTTACTGTTAAGAATTATTGTTTGTTATCATTTTAAGTTCGACTTTGGATAGCGTCTTTTTTTTACGCTACAATAACTGACAAATTAACCTGAACTTTAACATGTAGAGTTCACCAGGTTACTTACTGTGGTTATTTTGCGGTTGGTAAATCAATTAAAAGCTGTTGTCCAACATCTCATTTACTCTACACTTAGCCACTTAGACCATCTGAGCTGGTGGTACTGTTTTAGGTACAACGTGCATATTTTCCCTGGCACAAATTCATAGTATGCCGGAATTATAGCTATAGAGTTAGTCTGTGCCTAAAACACAATCATACTGACTGAAAGTAAAAGAGGACCAAAATTCAAATGAATGTTATATAGCGAATAGTACATAAGCGCGTAGATGTGGAGTTTCTCTTCGAGTGTTCAACTCGATAGGTCACAAGCGAGCGCGGCGAACGAGTGAGATGTCGAGTTCAACACGAGAAGAAAATTCAATATCTACAAGCAACAATGTATTATTTTTCAGAAAACAGAAAGAAAAAGAAAAATTAACCTTGCGGGAACATATATCTTGATACACTGAATTTGTCATCAAGCATAATTTTAAACACATTCACGTCGAAGCCCCACTGGTCCTGCACAAGATTCTCCTAACATTTTCTACTCCGAAAAAATTGTTTTCACGGGAAGCCACATTTATCATTTGTGTTTGAACTTATTACAAAATAGCCAATATGTCATACCTAATGAATTTTATATCATGGTCATAAATTATGGATTATCTACATATGTTGTCAAGTTGAATTTCTAACGAGTTATCAACTGAAGGGTCGCTCTAACATTTCCAATTGTACTCGAGTTAAAATAAGGGAGGCAGCTTTCAAATCTTCCCACTTGTCGCAAGTTCAGTCAAACTTGCTGCATTTTTCATCCGCAAGTCTTTAGCTCTTTGTTTCGTAATTGTTTACCAAAAAAAGTGTACGTTTTCGCGAGCCAAAACTTGGCTGGATTCCATGCCACCGGACAAGAGACATTAAGTTTCGTAATTTTTAACTTTTAATTAAAAACGAACTATAAATTAGAGGATCTCCACTCCAAAAGCCAATTAAAATTGATATTATGGGTGAAGTTCACTTTGTGATTGACAGCTGTTTTCTCGATAGCCAATCAAATACTTTGGACTTTTCCAACCATTAAGGTTGTTTCAAAATGTGAAAATTTCGATAAGTGTGCTAACTCCTTCAAAGCTCACAATTTTATTTTATGGAAAAAAAGCCACCTTTTTTTAAAAAGAGAGAAAATAAGCCCTCAAAAGCAATTAAAGGACTTAAACTAAAATGAAAAACAGCTTTTAATAATAAATAATGCTTATTTTTAATTTAAATTGTCGTCCGATAAGGAGGGGCCCTATTTGTACAGGGAAACAAATTAAGACGAATCAAGGGAGGCTGATTTAAATGCAGAACATGTTTCTCAAGTGAAGAAGTTCCGCTTGGATAAGAAGAGCGATAATACAGAAATAAAGTAGAATGACTGTTTTATGGCTGCTCCAGTTTTCCATTGTGACTCTTCAAATCGTCCTCGGAATCCTGTTTGCCCTGGCAAAAGGAGACTTTTGTGGAAGCGTTTTCGAAACTCAACTGGGTGAGTTAAAACTCAAACTGAGCGATTAGGACCTTCTTGATTATCAGGCGTTGTTTTACATATATTCAGGCGAAAAAGCATTAGTCCTTTTGCTTCGCCTTTCAGATCATGCATTAGCAGGTCATGTTGTGTATACGACTGTTGTTGTGGACGAGTTTGAATGTCAGTTAAAATGTATGGGAAACAACCGTTGCAAGTCGATCAATGTTCACCCCGGTGACAGCATTGGACAACGTATCTGTGAGTTGAATAATAAAACGCGGCAGATGAAGCCAGAAGATTTTAGAAAAAGGAAAGGATCTACATACTATAGCTCTGCTCAGGTTGGTACTAAGTTTTATGCTTACCGTATTTAATTGCCAAAATGCAGAAGATATTCGGTAAATTAATAGTTTTTAGCGTGATTGGAATGACAATTCTAGCCTCCTGAGTGCAAAAAAAACATAGCTCTTTATTTCACACAGCCATTGAATTTGGCTGTTGAGGGCGAAACAAAAATAAGTAGCTTCATTTCTTCTTGCGGTTTTGAGCATAAAACCTTCTCGATTATTTTTTTATGTTACAAATCAGAGAAATTCAGAACTTTATTGTTTTTTTCATTCTCCTTATCTATCCGAGAGCTGAGAATAACAAGAGAGTATTTGCTTAATTTGTACAGACGTAACGTAGAACATAAGTTGAACATATGTGTTATATACCTATAACCGCTGTGTTTCTGCGAAGATAACTTGTTGAAGCACGAGTTGATGATGTCACCTGTTAATAATAACTTTGGAGCCTGATTCAAATTATTAGGTATCCTTCATCTGTTAGTCTTAGGTTGACAATGTTTTTGGTATGTTCCCGGCATTTGTATTAACGTCCTTACTAGTTCTTTAGTTTGAAAAAATATTTTATTTTGAACGGCTATTCTTCATCAAAAATACTTTCACGTTTATAACGTGACCAGAGCTAAATGGATGTAATCCACTTTGTACTGTATAAAGAGGACACAATTGAAAAAATTCTCCAAGAATGAGATGGATAAGCAAATTTTCTTTTTGTCTCGATGCAATGTCAATAAAGCAACGGGAAACAAATCAACTTTCCTTATTTTTGTATTAATTGTGTCAGGCTTCCTGCATGGATATTTCTCGTGAGCAAAGGCGACCCACTAAGAGCGCTCAGTGTCATCCGGGATACCAAGGAACACGGTGCCAAATGCGTAAGTGGTCAGAAGATTTTGCCTGTTACGTATTCACACCTTTTTAGACAAATTTAAACTGCATAATCATTGCTGGTTGCCTCCTTTCGACAGCTCGAGGCTTAGGATAATGTTACTGACTTTGTTATAAATGAGTCATGACGTTAGCGGAACTTGTTTAGAACAAACTTAAACAAAACATAAAGTGGCGAGAGAACACAAGCAGAATCTCACAAACGGAGGCGTATGTGAAGCATAAAACTGTTCTGTTGCGGTCCGGCCGGCTGGATGTTTAATTAAAGTATTACACATTTGCGACTCCAAAAGTATCCAAAATTAACTCTGTCACCAAAATATTTCACCTTTAGGCAAAACATTTTTTTTCTCGGACATGCCCTTATATCCACCTAGATATAGAAATAAATATTATGAATAATACTGGGCGATAAAGTAACATTACAAAAATTACTCCTACTCACTGTATGTTGTAGCAGAGTGAAACTAAGACTCCTGTTCTTTATAATAAGTTCATTTATATTTATGGTTGAAAAAAGGAAAATTAGCTTTCATTTTTGTTTCATGATTTTAATAATAAGCTCCCGTGGTGAGAGTATTCATCCGCAGTGAAGGTTGCGAGGATCCGGGAATCACAGCAAACACTTGTGGCATTGCTTACATCAAAGTGAATGGAAAAGATTATTCTCCGCACATCAGAGGCCATAACGTGGTTGTTATCAACGCTATGACAGGTATTATAATCAAGATCGGAGATAAAGCGCGCTGTCATTTGTTGAAAGAGCGCTCTATCAGGGTACAAAAGATAGAGTTGAGTTACGCCATCCACTACTTTGTACTATGTTCCACCATTTCCCGTACTTTTCTCTTGCTTTTTTTCGGTAATTAAAGTGAAATTTCGGAACAAACGAGCCGGCAAGTAGTAACAGAAGAGCCAAGCAAAGGTTTGTAAACATGCCATGCCATGCCATGAAAAATTAACCAAATCGGCATAACTGTTACAATTCATACAAATCATGACGGTCTCAGAGCGATTGCAATCATGCTGAGGTCCATCGCAGCTAGCTCATCATGGCGATCTCCGATCATCGCAGTAAAGCAAGCCTCAGAAATTACATCAGCCCCTCTTCGAGTGAACAACTAAGAGCTTGCTCTGATATCCTTTCCGATGCATTGAGTGGATGGCCACATCAGTCACAGCAGCCGAGTTTAACGGCGCTGTCATCTCGAGCAATCTTCATGTTCCTGCGAATCAGTCGGCTGTCCTTCATACGTAAAACACACGCCTTGAGAAGTTTGTTTTTTAATTGTCATGACAAAAAACTTGCGGGTTTTTATGAGCCACAATTCGGCCGGATTTCACTGAATATTTCACTTTCAGATTCCGTATTAAAACTGGAAACCTTTGGCGAAAGTGTTAAATTCGACCTGCCGAAATATTTCAGGTTATGAACTATTGCAGATTGTGAACTGAGAGGGTTTGACACTTTTGACGGCTTTTGTCTTGTTCAACCAATCAAATTATTTGAACCATTCTAACAAGGATTCTGATTGGCTTATTGTAGCATGCTTATGAGAGTATAGAGCATGCTGACGACATTGATGTTTGCTTTGAAATCAAGGTTTGTTTTGAAAATTGAAAGTAATGCGTGGGAAACTTAAAGGATTCTTTTTTATAAAACAAATAGCGAAGCCTTGACTGTGCTCTATTCTGTTGTAAAGCACTTAGGAAGCAGCTGGAGCACCCCAAAATCATCATGAAGGGTTGCTTATCTGGGGCGAAATAAAAGCAGGTAGTAAAACCTTACTTCTGACGACTTTCCCGAAAAAGGCAAACCGGTGTGGGCTTTTGTTTTCCGCGAATACGCCAGAAGGTAACACCGCTGTCTCCCTATCGACTCCATGGTCTTTATTTAATAGAACGATGTGCTCAGTTTAAAGTCTGCGGGGTTAGCTCCAGCTCGAATGATCATAATCTCTTTAAGCTACCAGTCATCTGGAAGATGTACGTCTTCATTATAAGCTTGATTGTAGTGGAAGGGAAACGTTTGTTACCATTCTTCATTTGCAGGTACTGTACTAGGAGCCAAAGGATTTGACACTCATGCGAATAGTTCCGCTGGTATTCACCTGAGAGATTACCTTAACGGAATCAAAGGAGAGTATGTGCCACATTGACGTGCTTTTATATATGTTCATAGAACAAAAAAAAACGAAAGCTGATATAAAACAAATGTAAAGGAAGGAAATGATCATCCAACCCTCTAAGGAGGGTTGGAAGATATATATATATATATATATAAAGAATTCATAATCTCTTAAAAGATACATATTTTTCTCTTTCTAACGACCGTTCGGGATTGTTTCCAATGTCAAACGCATGAAAATTTGTCGCAATAACTCCTATCCGAAACTGAATCAGAAATATACTCACAAAACGAGATTCGGTTAATTCCGTGGGGAACTTATTTCAAAATATTAGCACATTAATGCCTCATAGAGGTTTTCGTTATTGCACTTTTTTCGTAATTTGTAATAAAATGCATTTGTTTGCCATTCTCACGGAAAAATCATGTTTGTTCCAATTGCAGAAAAATCGTTCTGGTCGCCATTCAAGATCAAGGCTCGACACACATATCACCAGCGATTGAAGCTCTAAAAAGAGTTGGCGCCACCGATGACCTACTCAATCTGACAGAGTTCAGAGCATCTTTTGCTTTGGTGGGATTCGCCGGTGTGAATAGACCATCTTGGATTGCACAACAAAATGCCAAGCGAGAAAGGGGACCCAGTGAGATATCTCTGACAATCCCATCATCAGAAGGTATATCTTCGTTCTATTGATACCCTATAGCGGAATTTCAGCTTTTAAATAAGTGAACGGGCCCATCATAGCGAGCCAGCCACGCATTGACTAAGCATTTTCAGGCTCTCGTGCACTCATATCGGTGTGTGTTGATTAACAAGACAAAACCACATTTTCTCCTGTAGCTATCAAAGGCTTATATTACAATCAGCCTGGCCATTCCTGCAAGGACATCCGGGACTCCGGATATTCCGTTGGAGATGGGGAGTACTGGATCGACCCTGAGAAGAACAGAAATCCTTTAAAGGTCTACTGTGACATGACAACTGACGGAGGTAAGACGAAAATGCTCGACCATGTTAAAAAGTAAAGGAACTGAATTGGATTTGAGTTTCTGGAATTCTACTTCATGATGTTTGAAACATTTAGTTCATGTTGGTTGATGTTGGCTTTGTTTTGCACAGGAGGCTGGCTTCTTGTTTCCAACGTTGTGGTAGACGACCCGTCCTCGCGACAGCTTTGGATTGCGTCATCATACCGTGAAATCAGCAACTGCCACTGGAACAAAAGGTTGTTCATCACAGAAAATGCCATGAAAGAACTGAGAACACACTTGTCTTTCACTCAGCTGAGATTCCACTGCAACAAACAAAAAGGACGAATGATCCACGTGACCACAGCTGCAAACAGCTCTGGTAAAGCTGTAGTCCGGTACTTCAGCGGTCAGACGGATGATCGACCTTTGGCGTGTGGCTCGTTTAATAGAATGAAAGATGATAACTCCAATATAGCTGGAGTCTGCCACCAATGGCAAGGCCAGCAGTGGGGTCACTCACCGTCGGCAAAAGAGACATTGACCGACCACGCCTTTTTTGTCCCTATAAAATATCACTGGTTGTTGACTCCTGGAAATCAAAGATGGGAGTGTGACGACTATATTTATGACGGATTTTTTGCGTTGTCCTCTGGCGATTTCTGGAAAGTCTTTGTTCGTTAAGGCCTGGAAACACCTACATCCGCTTCCTCTTTTCCTGTAAAACTTTTCTCTGCAAAGTAAGACGTGATGATCATCGGATAACTGTAAAGAGCTTTCAAACTTTTTTTATTTGTTTTTTATCATTCGAACAATTTGCGAGGTTTTCGTTTTTATATTTCGTGTGTTAGTTTGTGGCCTGAACGTCACGGAGGAGTCGGTATTTCACCTCTTAAATACCATAATAGTGACTAACTTATAACTTCTCCATACAGTATCACCCTTGAATTAAATATTGTGGTCATAGGAATAAAGGAAATGATCACCAGCCTAGGAAGTCCATAACTGTCAAACAAATTCTCCTCGGCAGCACTATAGGAAATGTATAGAGAACAGAATGGTGAACATCCATACTGATGATAGGGTGTTAAGAGTTAAAATCTTTTTATCTTTCAAGAACCCGACCCAAAAGATTTGTTCATCTATCTGTTTTTTTTCCTTTACTTTTTTTCGGGAAGTCATTATTTTATTGCCGCGAAGGAGGAGGGGGGAGGGAGGGTGTCAGGCGGGGCTGTTCGGAGGATTTTTGGGGAATCGCATGGTTTTCAGGCGAACCTGAGATGATATTAGTCTTTGGTAACATAATATATAAAGGAAGGACTGTAGATAATCGTTTGCAAATGATGGAGGGGGGGGGAAGTATTCATATACTACGGAGCCTTAGGGGACTAAGTAGATTGTGTTGTAAAATCCTCCGACCGATCTCTACCCCAACCCTCCTCCCCCTTCTGGAGATAAGAAATGATTGGTCCCTTTGTACGGACAAGCGAGTCTTTAAAACACTTGGAGGTACCTTTGCTTTGACGTTGAGTTAAGCCTCCTTAAAATCTCCTACTACAATCATTCAGGGAGAACTTAAAGACTATTTCAATTTATCGCTCTGTTTTGGTTTGCAGTTGGTTTGCTAGTTTGAGTTTGTTTTTACAACCGTTGCTTTTAGACAAATTGGTTGTTCGAAGTTATTTCATAACAATAGTTCACTTAGAAATGCAAATTTCATTAGGAAAACTTGGAATAGAAATGCTGAGACAAATTTGTTAGAAGATGTAGTAACATTGAAGATTTAGATATATGAAAATTCACATATTTGCACTGCGGTGGAAAGATGAAATTAGAAGATCCTCGCAGCTAATAACACTACTGAAACTAGTAGTTGTAAGTAGGACCTGAAAAAAAATTTCAGGCCCGTACGGGATTTGAACCCATGACCTCTGCGATACCGGTGCAGCGCTCTACCAATTGAGCTAACAAGCCAACTGGGAGCTGGTCAATGAATTGGGTACAAATAAACATCCGAGTGAATGAAGATTTAGATATATGAAAATTCACATATTTGCACTGCGGTGGAAAGATGAAATTAGAAGATCCTCGCAGCTAATAACACTACTGAAACTAGTAGTTGTAAGTAGGACCTGAAAAAAATTTCAGGCCCGTACGGGATTTGAACCCATGACCTCTGCGATACCGGTGCAGCGCTCTACCAATTGAGCTAACAAGCCAACTGGGAGCTGGTCAATGAATTGGGTACAAATAAACATCCGAGTGAATGAAGATTTAGATATATGAAAATTCACATATTTGCACTGCGGTGGAAAGATGAAATTAGAAGATCCTCGCAGCTAATAACACTACTGAAACTAGTAGTTGTAAGTAGGACCTGAAAAAAATTTCAGGCCCGTACGGGATTTGAACCCATGACCTCTGCGATACCGGTGCAGCGCTCTACCAATTGAGCTAACAAGCCAACTGGGAGCTGGTCAATGAATTGGGTACAAATAAACATCCGAGTGAATGAAGATTTAGATATATGAAAATTCACATATTTGCACTGCGGTGGAAAGATGAAATTAGAAGATCCTCGCAGCTAATAACACTACTGAAACTAGTAGTTGTAAGTAGCAATAACATTGTTAAAAAAACACATTACAGCAGGGTTGACGTAGCCATTTCACACATGAAATTTTAAAAATAATAAATTTCAGTACATTTTGATATTTAAAAAGCTCAAGGTAAAACTATTTCTAAAGTGATTTTAAATCAATTTATTTGTAAATATTTGACATGTAGGTGATTATGCGCACAGACACACACAACCTTTTCATTCCCGTTCCGTACCCAAACTTCATTAGTATGGGTACGGAACGACTTAACTAACTGTGTGCGAATGGTCTTAGCTGGGCACGAAACCACTGGCATCCGCCCGAGGTTGTCGGTGAATTTCTTTGGGTTGTTAGCGAGCTGGCCTAGCATTGGATGTCGGCAAGCTGGCCCAAGTCGTCAGCGAGGGGGCCTAAGTAATCGGCAAACTGGCCTTGGTTGTCGACACACTGGCCTAAATCGTCGGCAAACGGGCCTAGGACACAGACACAAACACAACATCAACGTATATTTCAATAAGTCGATAGAGTTTAAGCATATTACATAAGCATAATACATAATACTGTGTTCCTGATATTCTTTGCAGTGCTTATATTGCATTTTGGTTTTTACATAATCTCATTGTAATGGTTTCTGAAAAAACCATCATTGTACGAAGCCAATAAAGTTATTACTATTATTATAGATCGAAAGTCTATCTGATTTGATCAACCACATACAACTGACTCGAGGTGACTAAAGAAGGAATGATTTAAGTCAGCGCTGACTTTGATTGGTAAAAGTATGAAGGCATTATAAAATTCAGTTTTGTGTCCGAGACATAATCCGCAAAATTATTCCAATTAAACATGTTAAAGCTTACAATCAAATTGAACACCTTAGGTTTGACTTGATCAACCACATTGTCTTCAGTTTTTGTTGCCTATATTAGCCCAGTGAGTCGCCTGCGGGGATACGCTTTGTGTGCGCCCCGAAGCGTCAGGCGACCGAGCAGTAAAAACGAGTGACAAAGCCGAGGACGATTGTGACGGGAAATAAGAAGCAAATCATAACTGCTGATTGTCGGCTGTGCCGTGGGTGGGGAATATACGACCACTGCAACACAAGGTGTACAGAGACCGTGTTTGACGAGGGTGCAGCCAAACGATTGGTTGTATGTCATATCTGTCATAAAACAGTAAATTGTTTAAACTTATGACTTTCCAATTAGTACCAGGCTCAAGGTGAGTGTGATTTTTTTTCCCTTTGTTATTAAGGATTACAAGAAATCGACCTTACAAACAAAGGTTTGTAAACATGCCAAGCGCCGTAATTTACTTTGTTATAACGCGAGTAGAGACGAAAGTCCTCAAAGAGAACCGAAGTGGACAGTCCGAGTTCAGAAGGTTTTCACACTCAGTTAGATTGCAAGCTTACGTACGGTAATAAAAACAAACACAGCTAACACTCCTATACTATACAAAGTTTTGTGTTCAAAACAAAACAGAAAAAACAGGAACGATGAAAAATATAGCCAAACTGGCACAACTGTTAAATTTCATACTAATCATGAAGGTGCCAGAGCGACTGCGATTACGCTGAGGTCCATCGCGGCTAAACCATCATGGTGATCTCCGATAATCACAGTGAAGAAAGCCTAAGAAATTACATTGGCCGCCCTTCGAGTGAACAACAAAGAGCTTGCTCTGATATCCTTTCTGATGCACTGGGTGGATGGCCACATCAGTCACAGCAGCCGAGTTTAACGGCGCTGTCATCTCAAACAATCTTCGTGTTCCTGTAAATTCGGCTGTCGTTCCTTCATAAAACACACGTCTTGAGCAGTTTGTTTTCTGATTGTTATGTGAAAAAACTTGCGTGATATTATGAGCCACAATTTAGCCGGATTTCACTGAACATTTCACTTTCAGATTGTCTACGTCTCGTGTTTCTCCCCACTTCTCTGGTGCTGTGGCCGCTTCCTGCGTGCTTTACGACAAAACAGGGCACAGTCAAGGCTTCTCTATTTGTTAATTATAATTCAACAGATACGTTCTCGAAAAAAAGCGTAAGAGCTGCTCAAGGCGAAGCCGAGAGGAATTTTAGTTCTCGAGTACTAAAAAATATAACTCTAACTAATTTGGCGAAGCAAAAATAGGGGGTCTTCATTTCGCCTTTCTTATTGAGCATAAAACGATCTTGTTAATTTTATGGGTTACAAGGCAGAGAAATTCGGAACTTTACCAGTTTTTTCGATTTATCGATCGGAGAGCTGAGAATGACAAAATAATGTTTATTTGGACGGACGTAACGTTTTAAGGTGTCGTATGTATGTATGTATATATATATATATATATATATATATATATATAAACGAATGTGGGGGTAGAGTCTACCTTGGCATAAAGTGCTTAATGCTGTGGTAGCAGAGCAGACAGACAGAACTTTTCAACTTTTCAGTTCTGTTTGACGAGCCCTTAGGCGCGAGACTCAGAGTCACAGAGAATCGATGCGTCCTCTTTAATTATTTAACTTATGTATATATAAACTATATATATATATTCGTTTCGTTTCTGCAAAGATAACATGTTGAAGCACAAGTTGGTAGTGTAACCTGTTTACAAAAAGTTTGCAGCCTGATGCAAATTAGTAGGTTCGCTTTATCTTTAACTCCCAGGTTTATTACGTTTTATGTTCTCGGCATCTGTATCAACGTTCTCAGTAGTTCTTTACTTTAAACAGAGTATATTATTTTGAACGGCTATTAGTGATTATGAAAACTTTCACGCGATATAAGGTGATCAGAGCTAAACGGATGTAATCCACTTGTTACTTAACTAAGCGAAAAAAAGTTATTCAAAGGATGAAATGGATGAGTTTTTGTCCTCTCGATTTCATGTCAATGGAAACAAAGTGAAAAAATCAATTTTCTTTTACTTTGTATAAATTATGTCATGCATCCTGTGTGGATGTTTCTTGTGAGGAAAGTCGACTCTTTAATTGCAAATTCCTCAAAAAAAAAGTCACTCTGTTGATTTGGCAAATCAGATTATCAATGATAATGATAAAAGTAGAAACAAACTCTTCTATTACTGCGACGAACAAAAGAAATTTTCGTGCAAACTGAAGAGCAATTAAAGCGATGAATAAAAAGGAATCATGAATTATAGATAGGAAGTATTTCAATTGTGAGTCAATGACCCTCAGAGGAAGGCAAATATAAGAAAGCTGATATGCAACAAGAAAAACTAAGGAGCTCCACCTGGGAAAGATAAACCGGCCAATTTCAGTATGGCTGTTTTATGGCTGACCCAGTTTGCCATTGTTAGCCTAAACATCCTTTTGGGAATTCTGTTTGTCCTAGCAGACAAAGACTTTTGTGGACGCGTTTTTGAAACTCGAGTCGGTGAGTAAATACTTCTAAATAAAAAAGAAAAGAGGAAAACACCGATTCTTATACTCTCTTTGTATAGCTAGTAGTTACTAGAAAGAACGTTTTTTTTCGTTACAGACCATGCCTTGGTGGGTCATGTTATTCAGACGACTGTTGTTGTGGACGAGTTTGAATGCCAGTTGAAATGTATGGCAAATAGCAGCTGTAAGTCGATCAATGTTCATCCCGGTGACAGCAATAGCCTAAGGGGCGGGAATCCGTCTTACCGCTGAAATACTGTACAACAGCTTCACCAGAGCTGTTAGCAACGGTAGTCACGTGGATTGTACGTTCTTTTTTGTTTACTGCAATGAAATCTCAGCTGAGTGAAGGACAAGTGTGTTCTCAGTTATTTCATGGCATCCTTCGTGATAAACAGCGTTTTATTTTCGTGACCGTTGCTGATTTCACGGTATGAAGATTTAATCCAAAGCTGTCGCGAGGACGGGTCGTCCACCAAAACGTTGGAAACAAGAAGCCAACCTCCTGGAAAAAACGAATGAAATCTGGATATTAGACGCGATGCCTGTTCCAATTTTTATTGCGGTATGTACCTAACTCAACAACAACTTCATTGAATGTCTTTTATTTTCCAAAGTATTTTTAACTCCGTCAGTTGTCATGTCACAGTAGACCTTTATTGGCTTTCCGTTCTTCTCAGGGTCGATCCAGTACTTCCCGTTTTTTGAAAGAAACGTGAGTCTCGGATGTCCTTACAGGAATGACCAGGCTGATTGTAATATAAGCCTCTGGTAGCTGAAAAAGAAATGAGGTTTGATCATGATGGGTTTATTAATCTTAACACACCAGGTAAGACGCTGAAAAAAGGGGAGAAAGCTATACGCAAACTTGAACACGACGGTCCACATTTATCTTCAGAAATGCGTTTTAAA
The DNA here is from genome assembly GCF_036669915.1 of Pocillopora verrucosa. Taxonomy (NCBI): domain Eukaryota; kingdom Metazoa; phylum Cnidaria; class Anthozoa; order Scleractinia; family Pocilloporidae; genus Pocillopora; species Pocillopora verrucosa. The sequence goes on from NC_089319.1 coordinate 3,668,656, forward strand.
AAGGAGCCAATTGAAAATTTCCACCATCCTCATTGCACTTAATAGTCATGTATTTTGTTTGACAACGTCTACAATATAACTTTTCTATAACAGTCTCATCGCTTACGTGTTTCACAATGTTTTCCTTTGTATCCTGGATGACACTGGCCGTTTTTAGTTGTTTGTTTTCGCCTGCGAGAAACATCCATGCAGGAGGCCTGATTAGTAAAACAGAAAGGTGAACTTTTTTCTTCCCGTTCTGCCATCGATTGTTGTTCAGAGTAAACAAAGCTTGTTTTCTCTTTATCAGTATTCAGACGCTTAATGTGCGATTTTTGAAAGCAAATTTGACGTTACCTTTACACTCTTGTCAACACTCAGAACATGCTATACAAGCGGAAATGAAACCTTTTGGTTCGAAGGTTGTTGCAAAACAGGAATTGCAAAGTGATGGAGATAGTTAAGACTCGCTTGAAAAATGTTTGCCCGAGATTTTAAACTGTCTGATGTAAGCGAATAACAAATGATTCTCTCAGATTTCATTAGTATATAGCAGTAGTTCCGAAAAATTGTTCTTGGCAGTAAATAAGATAGGAAAGTTATCAACAAACCTGCTTAACCCACAACCCACCTGAACAGAGCTATAATATTTAGATCCTTTCTTCTTTTGAAGACGACCTGGCTTCATCTGCCGTGTTTTATTATTCATCTCACAGCTGCGTTTTCCTCCAAAACAACCGCAAGTTGTCATCAATGGAAAGACATGAAGTGGGGATCAATAAAAGTTGTACAGGAAAGGTTAAACGATTCTACTTTATATTTACCAAGCGCTAATCACTAGTATTTGCCAAATGGGGATCAAAGATGGGAGTGCGACGAATTCAAGAAGAACTCTCATACAGAATTTTTTTCGCTGTCCTCTGATGATTTTTGGGAAGTCTTTGTTCGCTAAGACCTAAAAGCGACAGTCAAATACACCTACTTTCACAGCCCTGAAAAGCTCTAACAACACACGCAGAAAAATACCATATTTTTTCAGGTGTGTTTGATATAGCCAATCAGCTGCTGACACGTCAATCGCCTTTCACGTCTGTTGTTGATGAGTGAACGGCGAGTCTTCACCATTCTCAATTCAAGGTCGTTTGTCGGAATGTTATCGGATTATGGCTGCTAAAAAACTGAAAAATCCGTATCGTATCAGTGACATTCAAATTTTCCTAAAAGAGGAAGTAAACCAAAATACCAAAAGAAAAAAGCGAAAGTTACGTATTCAGTGCCCTTGGTAATTGCATTTCTCACCGCTGAGAACGAAAATCGATTGTTGGAAGACTTGTCAACTTTTGCTGTGTATCTGAAAGATTTCTTCAGTCGGTAAGGACAAGGGCAATAACTGAGAATTTTGTAAATTGAAAATTACGCCCAATTTTGCTTTTAGAAAGATTCAACGCATTCTTTCATCTTGAGCTTTAGCGCCAAACTCTAAAAAATTCGTACCGCTGACAGACAGTGAGGTTCAAACTTCCCTAGACGAGGAAAAAAAACCGATATACAAAAATAAAAACCGAAATCTACGCATTCAGTGGCTTTGGTGTTGGCATTTTTCGCGGCTGACAATGAAAATCGACAACTGGAAGTTTTACCACAGGCAGATTTTGGCCGTTTACCTGAAAGACTTCATCTGTCGGTAAGGACAAAGTCAATAAATGAGAATTTTTTTAAATTGAAATTACGACCATTGTTGTTTTTGTAATCATGATTCAACGCATTTTTCCATCTTAAGAGTTAGCGCCAACGCACTTTACGATTTTTATTCGGAGATTGTCAATTCTTTTATTTCCATTCGTTAATAAAGTCAACTTTTCTTGTCAGTAAAGAGCTACTGTGTTTATATGATAAACAAAATAATACATTGTTGCTTGTAGATATTGAATTTCTCTTCTCGTGTTGAACTCGACATCTCACTCGTTCGCCGCGCTTACTTGTAACCTATCGAGTTGAATACTCGAAGAGAAACTCTACATCTACGCACTTATGTACTATTCGTGACATAACATTCATTTGAATTTTGGTCCTCTTTTACTTTCAGTCAGTATGATTGTGTTTTAGGCACAGACTAACTCTATAGCTATAATTCCGGCATACTATGAATTTGTGCCAGGGAAAATATGCACGTTGAACCTGAAACAGTACCACCAGCTCAGATAGTCTAAGTGGCTTTGAACCTGCACAGGCGGTGGTAAAATAGTTGACGCATTGGATTCCGGGCCGAGGGCTCTGGGCTTAAGAACTAGCAGGGTTATTGTGTTCTTTTCTTTGTGCCTATCTCCATCCAGGAGTAAAACAGGTAACAACGAACTGTCAGGGATGCCTCACAAAGAGAGGGGGGGGGGGAGGACAGAACAGAAACTGGGATAAGCTCCAGTCTGATTGGCTACATGACTCAAGTACAGACATCACCACTCTTTTTGAAAAAGCATTACAGATCAGAAAACAGAGAGAAAAAGAAAAAAGTAACCTTGCGGGAACATACATCTTGATACACTGAATTTGTCATCAGGCATAATTTTAAACACATTCACGTCGAAGCCTCACTGGTCTTGCACAAGATTCTCATAACATTTTCTGTCCTGAGTAATTGGTAGTCCTGAGGGACTTTGGCCGAAGGGAGGCGGAAAAGCTTGTAACTGATCGAGATAATTATCAGAGTGAAAATTTTGCTGCACTGGGGGAGTGGGTAGTGTAAAAGTTATGTTATGACTAGGTCGTCGGGGCTGAATTTTTATAGCAGAGCCGCTATAAACTTTGAACAGGACCTATTATATCAGGCTTGAAAACATGTAAAAAATGTCGATCTAAGAATTAACGGGAAATGATTTGATGTACTATTGTTGATATGATGTATTTATTTTGTTAGGTCGCCTGCCTGGATGTCGGTAAGTTTCATCCGGGATACATAAAACACAGTATCAAACACCTGGATGGCGAGAGGATTCTAGCAAAGTTTATTGAGAGACCGTTCCAAAAAAAAAATTACCTAGATTTCATCTGCTGCAATTTTACAGCTTGAAGCGTAAGATAAAGTATTTTTGCAGATTAAAATGGTCGAGATTTGGTCACTTTGGCGAGGTCTAAGCTTTTCGATGAAATAGGACAAATTTGACGCAAGCTAAGAATTCGAAGAAACCGCGCCGTTATTCAAGATGCCTGCTGTTTGTGCAATACCAGTGACACCCCTTGTGATGTAAATATGTCATATTGTGAGGCCTGTCAGCTATAATTGCTACCTTGTGGGGTATTATAGCAAATACAAAATAGAATGTAAAAAATGCTCGAATAATGCCATCAAAAGTAACTTAACTAATTAGTGATTTTGCAAAACCAAAACAGTTCTGATTTAATTCTTTGTCAGTTAACCACTTTGCTTTGAGCCTACGGCTTGTTTCGATTTTTTCCATGACTTGATCCACAAAACCTAACAAAAATAATGTTTTTCTAACGGTGAGGAACTCGCGATGCAGCGGTAACTCAAGGATCATAAAAATTCCTTTGGACGAGATAATAGACTCTTGAGACCCTTGAGCAGGGATACCGTTGTGTGAAGACTATGAAGCTCGTTAATGTACATAGCATTTCCTTCTGTAGCTGTCAGAGGTTTATATAAGGATTCGCCTGGCCATTCATGTAAGGACATCCGGGACTCAGGTTTCTTTCAAAACGACGGGGAGTACTGGATCGACCCCGAGAAGAACGGAAAGCCTATAAAGCCTATAAAGCCTATTTTAGAGGACCCTCCTGTAAACCACTTTTGTGACGCTGGCATCCTCATTAAAGATTATAGTATTATAAAGGTCTACTGTGACATGACAACTGACGGAGGTAAGACATGGATCAAGATGATAATATAAAGATGAAACACTTTGAAGAAAGTTGTTGCTACGTTCTTCAGATACTACTCCTAGAAAAAAGTATCGAATGAATGCTTAGTGTATCAAATAAATGCTTGAAAGGTGGTGCTTCGTCTGTGATAATTTTGTTTCATCAACTGAGTTGGTAATGTGAATTGGCCACTGATGTATTTATTTTGTTAGGTTGCCTGACGAAGGGCAATTGCTCGAAACGTCAGCTTTAGAATTTTTCCGCAGTGGCCAATTTACATTATCGACTCAGTTGATAAAACAAGTGAACTCCATATTTTCCTTGGTTTGTTATAAGATATTTTAAAACATAAATTTGTTTCAGGAGGTTGGCTTCTTGTTTCCAACGTTGTGGTGGACGACCCGTCCTCGCGACAGCTTTCGATTGAGTCTTCTTACCGTGAAATCAGCAACTTTCCCGACAACAAGGCGCTCTTTATTACGAAGGATGCCATGAAAGAACTGAGAACACACTTGTCCTTCACTCAGCTGAGATTTCATTGCAGTAAACAAAAAGGACGTACAATCCACGTGACTACCGCTGCTAACAGCTCTGGTGAAGCTGTAGTCCAGTTCTTCAGCGGTCAGACGGATTCGCGCCCTTTGGGCTGTGGCTCGTTTAAAAGAATGAAAGATGATAACTCCATAACAACTGCAAGTTGTCATGGATGGAAAGATATGAAGTGGGGATCAAGAAAAGTCGCACAGGAAAGGTTAAACGATCATCCTTTTTATTTACCACGCGCTAATCACTGGTATTTGCCAAATGGGAATCAAAGATGGGAGTGCGACGACTTCAAGAAGAACTCTCATACAGAATTTTTTGCGCTGTCCTCTGATGATTTCTGGAAAGTCTTTGTTCGTTAGGAAATAAGAGCGACAAATCACCTACATCTGCTTACTTGGTCCTGAGAAATTTGAAATTACTGGCTCAAACGTTATGCGATGCTAAATGTTCTTGAATGTTTATTTTAAGTAGACTAAAATCTATAGATTAGTAATATTAGTGCCGAGTGTTGAATGAGGCGTCCTTCATCAGTAGAAAATGACGGGCACTCTTCCCTGTAAAAAACACCGCTAAGGAAAGAGAATACAAACTTTTCTATTCTCTTGTCTAAGCTCATAAGCTTGCCAGTGTTGAGATTAAAAAACAAAAGAACTATTGTTTTTGAACATTACAATTTTGACCAAGGACTGCGTCTTTTTTTTTTTTTTTTTGACTGCTATAATTGAAAAATTAACATGAACATGAACAAGTAGAGCTCACCAGGTCGCACGATGTTTGTTAGTTTGCGGCTTGGTAACCTTTTAGCAAGAGTTTTTATTTCAACCTGCTGTCCAACATCTCAATTAGCCTACATCTTAAGCTTGTAGCTATGTACGTTTGAATCACAATTTATAAAACAGCAAGTTGTGAAAACGTGTGGAAGTGTGTACCTGCCATTCTTTGCACCATCATAAAAACGCTCCGAAAAATCATTCAACGAATATTGTTCCGGCTACATTCTTGTAAAATTCATGTGATTTTAGTCCTCTTTTGGTCCGCTTCAGCCAAATGATCATCGTGTATCCATTTTTCGGGCACAGACTAACTCAATACACATAATTCCGCCACTGTTTGACCTTGCAACAAGGAAAAGGCCTCGCATTACCCATTTAATGTATAGTGGCTTTGAAACTGTAGGCGCTGTGGCCTGATAAGCGATGAGCGCGCTCGATTGTGGATCGGGAGCTCTGGGCTCAAGAACTGGCCCGGTTAGTATTTTTTGTTCCCAGGCAAGACACTTTACTCTCACCATGCCTTCTCTCCATCCAGGAGTATAAATGGGTAAAAGTGAATTGTCAGTAAAGCTTGAGGAAATGCTATGGAAAGAGGGAGGGGAGGGTAGAGGACAGAAACCGGGAGAGGCTCCGGCTGGAATGGTCACATGACTCGAGTACAGACATAACTACGTTCTTTGAAGCAGCATTACAGATTAGAAAAAAGGAAGCCAAGAGCATAACTTTGCAGGAATACGGTCAACTCTCTCGTAAACGGATACCCTCGGGGAATTGGAAAAGGTGTTCGTCAGTAGATGTGTCTGCCAAAGAGAATCATTCCCCGACGCGGATACTAAAGAAGAAAAAAAGGACGATGTCCCTTACGGGAGAGCGTTATGTTTAACTCTTATTCAAGTCAAACGAACGGAGAACTTGCTTTCCCGTGGACAAATAAAGATTTGGCAAAATCTATCCCCCCTTTTCTTTTGCCCTGTAAGATACCATACTTTGTTGATTGCAAATTTAAGACAGATTTTATCGCTAAGAGTCAATTACTATCCATAGGATGTCTGCTAACGAGAGAGCGTAAACAAAACAAAAGTCCAAAAGTGTTCACGTTCGCCCACGCGAGCGTCCGCCTACGGAAATGAGTAAAAAAAAGTTTGACTAGGAAGTAAATAAGGAATTTTACCACAATTGGCAGTAATGTCGCAATCTGATTGGGTAAATTGCCGTTGTTAATAAGAGTACAGTTAACGCTACTCGAGTCAGCGTGTCACAATCTCGGCGGTCACGCACTGAAAGAATCGTTTTATTTGCTGCGCTTCGTGAGTAAGAGTTGAGGCCACCCTGAACCGCCGTCGATTTATTAAATTGGCAATAGTGCCTGTAAGTAGAAAATTGACACCAGTTTCCTTCAAGTAGGAACTCGGACAACTTTATTAAAATTGATTCATCCAAAGCTATTGTTTAAAAAGCGCGGACCTAATTGACAAAAGATATTATGTAATAAGTTTTCGGGGAGTAGGCTGTTATGACCACCTGCTTATAATTTGCATTCTAAAATGAAACAACAACAACAACAACAGGAAAATGAATTCCCCGTTCTTCAACCTTGATCAGATCAGACCTACTGCGGATTGTGAACTTTGATGGCTTAACACTTTTGACAGCTTTAGTCTTTTTCAGCCAATCAGATTATTTGAACCATTATAACAAGTATTCCTATCAACTTATTGTGGCGCGCATTATGAGAGTACGGAGCATGCCGACGACACTGTTCTTTGCTTTGGCAATACATTTTGTTTTGAAAATTGAAAGTAATGTATCGGGAATTTAACGGATTCCTTATATATAAAACAAATAGAGAAGTCTCGATTGTGCTGTGTGCTGTTGTAAAGAACTTAGGAAGCGGCCAGAGCACTCAAGAAGTGGGGAGAAACACTTGTCTAAGTCTCGTGTTTCTCCCCACTTCTCTCGTGCTCTAGCCGCTTCCTGCGAGCTTTACAACAAAACAGAGCACAGTCGAGGCTTCTCCATTTGTTAAGTATGATTCAACAGATGCGTTCCCGAGAAGAGCGTAGGAGTTGCTCATGGCGAGGCTGAAAGGAATTCTAGTTCCTGAGCGCTAAAAAAAATATGGCTCTGACTAATTTGGCGAAGCAAAAATAGGGGGTCTTCATTTTGCCTTTCTTATTGAGCTTAAAACGATCTTGTTAATTTTATAGGTTACTAGGTAGAGAAATTCGGAACTTTACCGGTTTTTTCGATTGATCGATCCGAGAGCTGAGAATGACTAAACAAAATGTTAATTTGGACGGACGTTAATTGGAAATTCCTCTAAACAAAAGCCACCCTGTTGATTTGGCGAATTAGATTATCAATGGTAATGATAAAGTAGGCAAACAAACTCTTCTCTTACTGCGACGAACAAAAGAAATTTTCATGCAAACTGAAGAACAATTATAGCGATGAATAAAAAGGAATCATGAATTAGAGATAATAAGTATTTCAATTGTGAGTCAATGACGTTCTGCTTACAGAGGAAGGCAAATATCAGAAAGCTGACATACAACAAGAAAACTAAGGAGCTCCATTTGAGAAAGATAAAACGGCCAATTTTAGTATGGCTGTTTTATGGCTGACCCAGTTTGCCATTGTTATACTAAACATCCTTTTGGGAATCCTGTTTGTCCTGGCAAACAAAGACTTTTGTGGAAGCGTTTTTGAAACTCGAGTCGGTGAGTAAATAGTTAAAAAAAAAAAAAAAGAAAAAAGAAAACACCCATTCTCACACTCTCTTTCTACGGCTAATACTCACTAGAAAGAACGTTTTTTTTCCTTTAAGAACATGCCTTGGTGGGTCATGTTATCCGGACCACTGTTGTTGTGGACGAGTTTGAATGCCAGTTAAAATGTATGGGAAATAACAGCTGTATGTCGATCAATGTTCATCCCGGTGACAGCAATGGAAAACGTTGCTGTGAGTTGAATAATACAACACGGCAGATGAAGCCAGGTCATTTTAAAAAGAAGAAAGGATCTACATACTATAGCTCTGTTCAGGTGGGTTTTGGGTTAAGCAGGTTTGTTGATAACTTTTCTATCTTATTCACCGCCAAGAACAATGTTTCGGAACTACTGCTGTATAATAATGGAAACTGAGAGAATCATTCGCTATTGACTTACATCGGGCTGTTAAAAGTCTCGGGCAAACGTTTCTCCATGCGTGTATTAACTATCTCCATCACTGTGCAATTCCCGTTTTGCAACAACCTTCGAACCAAAAGGTTTCATTTCTGCTTGTATAGCGTATTCTGAGTGTTGACAAGAGTGTAAGGGTAACGTCAAATTTCCTTTTAAAAATCGTACATTAAGCGTCTGAATACTGAAAACAAGAAAACAAGCTTTGTTCACTCTGAACAACGATTGATGGCAGAACAGGAGGAAAAAAGTTCACCTTTCTGTTTTACTATTCAGGCCTCCTGCATGGATGTTTCTCGCGGGCGAAAACGAACAACCAAAAGCGGCCAGTGTCATCCAAGATACAAAGGAAAACATTGTGAAACACGTAAGCGGTGTGACTGTTCTAGAAAAGTTCTGTCTTAGACGTTGCCAAACAAAATACGTGACTATTAAGTGCTATGAGGATGCTGGGAATTTTCAATTGAGAAACCCTTTTATAACCCATTTCTGAAGATGAATGCGTACAGTCGTGTTTAAGTTTGCATATAGCTTTTACTTTTTTCAGCGTCTTACCTGGTGTGTGAAGATTAATAAACCCATCAAGATCAGACCTCATTTCCTTTTCAGCTACCAGAGGCTTATATTACAATCAGCCTGGTCATTCCTGTAAGGAAATCCGAGACTCAGGTTTCTTTCAAAAAGACGGGGAGTACTGGATCGACCCTGAGAAGAACGGAAAACCACTAAAGGTCTACTGTGACATGACAACTGACGGAGGTAGAAAATACATTGGAAAATAAAAGAAAATCAATGAAGTTGTTGTTACGTTACGTATATACCGCAATAATAATTGGAACAGGCATCGCGTCTTATATCCAAATTTTATTCGTTTTTTCCAGGAGGTTGGCTTCTTGTTTCTAACGTTGTGGTAGACGACCCGTCCTCGCGACAGCTTTCGATTGAGTCTTCTTACCGTGAAATCAGCAACTGTCACGACAACAAGACGCTGTTCATCACGAAGGATGCCATGAAAGAACTGAGAACACACTTGTCCTTCACTCAGCTGAGATTTCATTGCAGTAAACAAAAAGGACGTACAATCCACGTGACTACCGCTGCTAACAGCTCTGGTGAAGCTGTAGTCCAGTATTTCAGCGGTCAGACGGATTCCCGCCCCTTAAGCTGTGGCTCGTTTAATAGAATGGAAAATGATAACTCCAGAGCAACTGCAAGTTGTCATCAATGGCACGATATGAAGTGGGGATTCCTCTATAACACACGGGAAAGGTTAAACGATCCTCTTTTATTTGTACCAGGACATTATCACTGGGTTTTGACAAATGGGAATCAAAGATGGGAGTGCGACGACTACCTGGAGTCTGGTTCAGAATTTTTTGCGCTGTCATCTGATGATTTTTGGAAAGTCTTTGTTCGCTGAAGCCTAAACTGCGACAGTCAAATACGTGTACTTTCACAGCCTTGAAAAACTTTTAGCTACTAGCTTACTATAAGAAGTTATCAAATGCTTAATATTATCAAAAAATCTACTTGCACCAGACTAAAATTTATAAATCTGTAATATTTGCAGTGGGTCGTATATTAAGCAGTTTTCATTAGAAGAAAAAAATCTCTTGCAGTTTTCTTTGGGAGAAATACAGTCTAGTTCATTACCTTACCAGTGTTGAGATAGCTGAGAAGGACAGTCACTACAACTGACAACTGTCAGTACGATCACGATCACCTGTCATCCCGGACTCAAACCGTTTACTGTTAAGAACTATTGTTTGTTCTCATTGAAAATTCGACCTTGGATAGCGTCTTTTTTTTACGCTGCAATAATTGAAAAATTAACATGAACATGATTATGTAGAGTTCACCAAGTTACTTGCTGTGGATAGTTTGCGATTGGCAAATTTATTTAAAGCTGTTGTCCAACATCATATTTACTCTACACCTAAAGTTTGCACCGTTTACTTCATCAACAATTTATTAAACGACAAGTCGTGAAAACGTGTGAAAACTTGTACCTACCATTCTGTGCAAAAGAAAAAAACACTCAAAAAAATAATATGACAAAAGTTTTGGTGGATGCATACTTTTATCGTATATAAACTGTGGTGTTATAAAAAGATTTCCCGCCCTGAGAAAAGCTCTAACGACACACGTAGAAAAATACGATATTTTTCAGGTGTGTTTGATATAACCAATCAGCTGCTGACACGTCACTCGCCTTTCACGTCACTTGTTGATGAATGAACAGCAAAGTCTTCACCATTCTCAGTCCAAAGTCGTTTGTCGGAATGTTCTCGGATCTTATCATATAAACTACAGTGTTAGGGGACAGAAACTGGGATTAGCTCAAATGGCTCAAGTACAGACATTACCACTATTTTGAACAAGCATTACAGATCAGAAAAAAAAAGAAAGGAAAAAGTAACCTTGCGGGAAGATATATTTTGATACACTGAATTTGCTTTACCAAAAAAATATAGTAGCCATCGGGTATATTTTTAAACACATTCACGTCAAGCTGCTCCTAGGAAGCCTGATTCTGCACAAGATTTTTCTTACATTTTCTACTCCGTAATGCGTATTTTACGGGAGGCCACATTTATCATTTGTGTTTGAACCTACAAAAAATCAGGCAATATATTACACCTGATGGATTTTTCATCACGGTCATAAAATATGGAGGAGGGGCTCTTCAAATCGTCCTCGGAATCCTGTTTGCCCTGGCAAAGAGAGGCTTTTGTGGATGCGTTTTCGAAACTCAAGAGGGTGAGTTAAAACTCAAACTGAAAAAATGGGACCAAAATCTCATGCTTTGTTTCATATATATTCAGGTGAAAAAACATTAATCATTTTTTTTTTTTTTCACCTTTCTGACCATGCATTAGCAGGTCATGTTGTGCATACGACTGTTGCTATGGACGAGTTTGAATGTCAGTTAAAATGTATGGGAACTAACCGTTGCAAGTCCGCGATCAACGTTCTTCCCGGTGACTGTATCGGACAACGTAACAGTGAGTTGAAAAATAAAACGCGGTAGATGAACCCAGAAGATTTTAAACAGAGAAAAGTATCTATATGCTATAGGTCTGCTCGGGTTGATACTAAGTTTTATGGTTACCGTAATTACTTGCCAATATACCGAAGATATTCGGATAATTTTCAGTTTTGAAGGTGAATAATTCTTATAATAAAGTTGGGGTAAAACGCTTGCTGTCATCGGTGGAAAGAGCGTGCTCTTCCCCCGTACAAAGCTGAGCTAAAGCCATGTGCCAAATTGTACTATGTCCGACCATTTCTCGGAACCGGAACTTTACCGGTTTTCTATTTATCGATCTGAGAGCTAAGAATGACAAAAAGAAAATGTTCATTTGGTCGAACGTAACGTTTTAACGTGTCATATGTGTATATATATGTATATGTATACATATACATATATATATTTATATATATTCCCTTCGTTTCTGCAAAAGTAATGTGTTGAAGCACGAGTTGGTAGTGTCACCTGTTTACAAAAAGTTTGCAGCCTGATGCAAATTAGTAGGTTCGCTTTATCTCTAACTCTCAGGATAATTACGTTTTATGTTCTCGGCATCTATATTAACGTTCTTATTAGTTAAAAAAGAGTTTATTATTTTGAACAGCTATTCGTGATTATAAAAACTTTCACGCGATATAAGGTGATCAGAGCTGAACGGATGTAATCCACTTGGTACTTAATTAAGCGAAAAAAAGTTACTCAAAGTATGAAATGGATGAGTTTTTGTCCTTTCGACTGATGTCATGTCAAGAAAAACAAAACGAAAAAATCACTTTTCCTTTAAATTGTATCGTCAGGCTTCCTGTGTGGACGTTTCTCGTGAGCAAAGTTGACCCGTTAATTGCAAATTTCTCAAAACAAAAGCCACCCAGTTGATTTGGCGAATCAGATTATCAATGACAATGATAAAAGTAAAAACAAACTCTTCTATTACTGCGACGAGCAAAAGAAATTTTCATGCAAACTGAAGAACAATTACAGCGATGAAAAAAGGAATCATGAATTATAGATAATAAGTATTTCAATTGTGAGTCAATGGCGCTCTGCTTACAGAGGAAGGCAAGTATAAGAAAACTGATATGCAACAAGAAAACTAAGGAGCTCCACCTGGAAAAGATGACACGGCCAATTTTAGAGTGACCGTTTTAGGGCTGACCCAGTTTTTCATTGCTAGCCTAAACATTCTTTTGGGAATCCTGTTTGTCCTGGCGACCAAGGACTTTTGTGGAAGTGTTTTTGAAACTCGAGTTGGTGAGTAAATACTTCAAAAAAACAAAAAGAAAACACCGATTCTTATACTCTCTTTCTACAGCTAATACTCACTAGAAAGAACGTTTTTTTGCCTTTAAGACTATGCCTTAGTAGGTCATGTTATCCAGACGAATGAATGAATGCCAGTTAAAATGTATGGGAAATAACAGCTGTAAGTCGATCAATGTTGATGGTGACAGCAAAGGAAAACGTAGCTGTGAGTTGAATAATAAAACACGGCAATTGAAGCCAGGTCATTTTAAAAAGCAGAAAGGATCTACATACTATAGCTCTGTTCAGGTGGGTTTTGGGTTAAGCAGGTTTGTTGATAACTTTCCTATCTTATTCACTGCCAAGAACAATGTTTCGGAACTACTGCTATATACTAATGGAAAACTGAGAGAATCAATTGTTATTGGCTTTTAAGTGGGCGTCATCCTTGTAAACGGAACACCAGACAGTTAAAAATCTCGGGCAAACGTTTCTTCAAGCGAGTCTTAACTATCTCCATCACTTTAATTTGCAATTCTGAAGATAAATGCGGACAGTCATGTTCAAGTTTCCGTGTAGCTTTTTCCCACTTTTTTCAGCGTCTTAACCGGTGTGTGAAGATTAATAAACCCATCAAGATCAAACCTCATTTCCTTTCAGCTACCAGAGGCCTATATTACAATCAGCCTGGTAATTCCTGTAGGGACATCCGGGACTCAGGTTTCTTTCAAAAAGACGGGGAGTTCTGGATCGACCCTGAGAAGAACGGAAGGCCACTAAAGGTCTACTGTGACATGACAACTGACGGAGGTAAAAAATACTTTGGAAAAAAAAAGAAAATCAATGAAGGTGTTGTTACGTTACGTATATACCACAATAATAATTGGAACAGGCATCGCATCTTATGTCCAGATTTCATTCGTTTTTTCCAGGAGGTTGGCTTCTTGTTTCCAACGTTGTGGTAGACGACCCGTCCTCGCGACAGCTTTCGATTGAGTCTTCTTACCGTGAAATCAGCAACTGTCACGACAACAAGGCGCTGTTCATCACGAAGGATGCCATGAAAAAACTGAGAACACACTTGTCCTTCACTCAGCTGAGATTTCATCGCAATAAACAAATGGACGTACAATCCACGTGACTACCGCTGCTAACAGCTCTGGTGAAGCTGTCGTCCAGTTCTTCAGCGGTCAAACGGATTCCCGCCCCTTGTACTGTGGCTCGTTTAATAGAATGGAAGATGATAACTCCAGAGCAACTGCAAGTTGTCATCAATGGAAAGACATGAAGTGGGGATCAGTAAAAGGTTAAACGATTTTCCTTTATATTTAGCAGGCGCTACTCACTGGTATTTGCCAAATGGGGATCAAAGATGGGAGTGCGACGGCTAGTTCTTAAGCCCAGACCCCTCGGCCCGGAATCCAATGTGTCAACTATTTTACCACTGCCTGTGCAGGTTCAAAGCCATTTAGACTATCTGAGCTGGTGGTACTGTTTCAGGTACAACGTGCATATTTTCCCTGGCACAAATTCATAGTATGCCGGAATTATAGCTATAGAGTTAGTCTGTGCCTAAAACACAATCATACTGACTGAAAGTAAAAGAAGACCAAAATTCAAATGAATGTTATATAGCGAATAGTACATAAGCGCGTAGATGTGGAGTTTCTCTTCGAGTGTTCAACTCGATAGGTCAAAAGTAAGCGCGGCGAACGAGTGAAATGTCGAGTTCAACCCGAGAAGAGAAATTCAATATCTACAAGCAGCAATGTACTATTTTTCAGAAAACAGAAAGAAAAAGAAAAAGTTACCTTGCGGGAACATATATCATGATACACTGAATTTGTCATCAAGCATAATTTTAAACACATTCACGTCGAAGCCTCACTGGTCCTGCACAAGATTCTCCTAACATTTTCTACTCCGAAAAAATTGTTTTCACGGGAAGCCACATTTATCATTTGTGTTTGAACTTACCACAAAATAGCCAATATGTCATACCTAATGAATTTTATATCATGGTCATAAATTATGGATTATCTACATATGTTGTCAAGTTGAATTTCTAACGAGTTATCAACTGAAGGGTCGCTCTAACATTTCCAATTGTACTCGAGTTAAAATCAGGGAGGCAGCTTTCAAATCTTCCCACTTGTCGCAAGTTCGGTCAATCTTGCTGCATTTTTCATCTGCAAGTCTTTAGCTCTTTGTTTCGTAATTGTTTACCAAAAAAAGTGTACGTTTTCGTGAGCCAAAACTTGGCTGGATTCCATGCCACCGGACAAGAGACATTAAGTTTCGTAATTTTTAACTTTTAAAGTAAAAACGAACTATAAATTAGAGGATCTCCACTCCAAAAGCCAATTAAAATTGATATTATGGGTGAAGTTCACTTTGTGATTGACAGCTGTTTTCTCGATAGCCAATCAAATACTTTGGACTTTTCCAACCATTAAGGTTGTTTCAAAATGTGAAAATTTCGATAAGTGTGCTAACTCCTTCAAAGCTCACAATTTTATTTTATGGAAAAAAAGCCACCTTTTTAAAAAGAGAGAAAATAAGCCCTCAAAAGCAATTAAAGGACTAAAACTAAGATGAAAAACAGCTTTTAATAATAAATAATGTTTATTTTTAATTTAAATTGTCGTCCGATAAGGAGGGGCCCTATTTGTACAGGGAAACAAATTAAGACGAATCAAGGGAGGCTGATTTAAATGCAGAATATGTTTCTCAAGTGAAGAAGTTCCGCTTGGATAAGAAGAGCGATCATACAGAAATAAAGTAGAATGACTGTTTTATGGCTGCTCCAGTTTTCCATTGTGACTCTTCAAATCGTCCTCGGAATCCTGTTTGCCTTGGCAAAAGGAGACTTTTGTGGAAGCGTTTTCGAAACTCAACTGGGTGAGTTAAAACTCAAACTGAACGATTAGGATCTTCTTGATTCTTAGGCTTTGTTTTACATATATTCAGGTGAAAAAGCATCAGTCCATTTTTTTCGCCTTTCAGGCCATGCATTAGCAGGTCATGTTGTGTATACGACTGTTGTTGTGGACGAGTTTGAATGTCAGTTAAAATGTATGGGAAACAACCGTTGCAAGTCGATCAATGTTCACCCCGGTGACAGTATTGGACAACGTATCTGTGAGTTGAATAATAAAACGCGGCAGATGAAGCCAGAGGATTTTAGAAAAAGGAAAGGATCTACATGCTATAGCTCTGCTCAGGTTGGTTCTAAGTTTTATTGTTACCGTATTATTGTTTTTTTTCATTCTCCTTATCTATCTGAGAGCTGAGAATAACAAGAGAGTATTTGCTTAATTTGTACAGACGTAACGTAGAACATAAGTTGAACATATGTGTTATATACCTATAACCACTGTGTTTCTGCGAAGATAACTTGTTGAAGTACGAGTTGATGATGTCACCTGTCAATAATAACTTTGGAGCCTGATTCAAATTATTAGGTATCCTTCATCTCCTAGTCTTAGGTTGACAATGTTTTTGGTATGTTCCCGGCATTTGTATTAACGTCCTTACTAGTTCTTTAGTTTGAAAAAATATTTTATTTTGAACGGCTATTCTTCATCAAAAATACTTTCACGTTTCTAACGTGACCAGAGCTAAATGGATGTAATCCACTTTGTACTGTATAAAGAGAACACAATTGAAAAAATTCTCCAAGAATGAGATGGATAAGCAAATTTTCTTTTTGTCTCGATGCCATGTCAATAAAGCAACGGGAAACAAATCAACTTTCCTTATTTTTGTATTAATTGTGTCAGGCTTCCTGCATGGATATTTCTCGTGAGCAAAGGCGACCCACTAAGAGCGCTCAGTGTCATCCGGGATACCAAGGAACACGGTGCCAAATGCGTAAGTGGTCAGAACATTTTGCCTGTTACGTATTCACAGCTTTTTAGACAAATTAAACTGCATAATCATTACCGGTTGCCTCCTTTTGACAGCTCAAGGCTTAGGATAATGTTACTGACTTTGTTATAAATGAGTCATGACGTTAGCGGAACTTGTCGAGAACAAACTTAAACAAAACATAAAGTGGCGAGAGAACACATGCAGAATCTCACAAACGGAAGTGTATGTGAAGCATAAAACTGTTCTGTTGCTGTTCGGCCAGCTGGATGTTTAATTAAAGTATAACACATTGCGACTCCAAAAGTATCCAAAATTAATTCTGTGACCAAAATATTTCACCTCTGGGCAAAACATTTTTTTTCTCAGACATGCCCTTATATCCACCCAGATATAGAAATAAATATTATGAATAATACTGGGCGATAAAGTAACATTACAAACATTACTTCTACTCACTGTATGTTGTAGCAGAGTGAAACCAAGACTCCTGTTCTTTATAATAAGTTCATTTATATTTATGGTTGAAAAAAGAAAAATTAGCTTTCATTTTTGTTTCATGATTTTAATAATAAGCTCCCGTGGTGAGAGTATTGATCCGCAGCGAAGGTTGCGACGATCTGGGAATTACAGCAAACACTTGTGGCATTGCTTACATCAAAGTGAATGGAAAAGATTATTCTCCACACATCAGAGGCCATAACGTGGTTGTTATCAACGCTACGACAGGTATTATAATCAAGATCGGAGATAAAGCGCGCTGTCATTTGTTGAAAGAGCGCTCTATCAGGGTACAAAAGACAGAGTTGAGTCACGCCATCCACTAATTTGTACTATGTTCCACCATTTCCCGCACTTTTCTCTTGCTTTTTTTCGGTAATTGAAGTGAAATTTCGGAACAAACAAGCCGGCAAGTAGCAACAGGAGAGCCAAGCAAAGGTTTGTAAACATGCCAGGCGCTGCAATTGACGTTATTTTAACGTGAGCAGAGACAAATCGTCAAAGAGAAAACGAAATCGGGACAGCCTGAGTTTTGAAGGTTTTCGCTCTCAGTTAGATTACACGTAAGCTTAGTTACGTGCGGTGATAAAAACCAAACACAGCTAACACTCGTATATGATATATAGTTCCGTGTTTAAAAACGATACATAAAAAAACAAGAATGAGGAAAATTTAACCAAATCGGCATAACTGTTACAATTCATACAATTCATGACGGTCTCAGAGCGATTGCGATCATGCTGTGGTCCATCGCAGCTAGCTCATCATGGCGATCTCCGATCATCGCAGTAAAGCAAGCCTCAGAAATTACATCAGCCCCTCTTCGAGTGAACAACTAAGAGCTTGCTCTGATATCCTTTCCGATGTATTGAGTGGATGGCCACATCAGTCACAGCAGCCGAGTTTAACGGCGCTGTCATCTCGAGCAATCTTCATGTTCCTGCGAATCAGTCAGCTGTCGTTCATACATAAAACACACGCCTTGAGCAGTTTGTTTTCTAATTGTCATGACAAAAAACTTGCGGGTTTTTATGAGCCACAATTCGGCCGGATTTCACTGAATATTTCACTTTCAGATTCCGTATTAAAACTGGAAACCTTTGGCGAAAGTGTTAAATTCGACCTGCCGAAATATTTCAGGTTATGAACTATTGCAGATTGTGATCTGAGAGGGTTTGACACTTTTGACGGCTTTAGTCTTGTTCAACCACTCAAATTATTTGAACCATTCTAACAAGGATTCTGATTGGCTTATTGTAGCATGCTTATGAGAGTATAGAGCATACTGACGACATTGATGTTTGCTTTGAAATCAAGGTTTGTTTTGAAAATTGAAAGTAATGCGTGGGAAATTTAAAGGATTCTTTTTATGAAACAAATAGAGAAGCCTTGACTGTGCTCTATTCTGTTGTAAAGCACTTAGGAAGCAGCTGGAGCACCCCAAAATCATTATGAAGGGTTGCTTATCTGGGGCGAAATAAAAGCAGGTACTAAAACCTTACTTCTGACGACTTTCCCGAAAAAGGCAACCTGGTGTAGGCTTTTATTTTCCGCGCATACGCCAGAAGGTAACACCGCTATCTCCCTATCGACTTCATAGTCCTAATTTAATAGAACGAGGTGCTCGGTTTTAAAGCTGCGGGGTTAACTCCAGCTCGAATAATTATAATTTTTCTAAGCTACCAGTCATCTGGAAGATGTACGTCTTCATTATAAGCTTGATTGTAGTCGAAGGAAAGGTTTATTACCATTTTTCATTTGCAGGTACTGTTCTAGGAGCCAAAGGATTTGACACTCATGCGAATAGTTTCGCTGGTATTCACCTGAGAGATTACCTTAACGAAATCAAAGGAGAGTATGTGCCACATTGACGTGCTTTTAGATATGTTCATAGAACAAAACAAAACGAAAGCTGATATGAAACAAATGTAAAGGAAGAGAATGATCATCCAACCCTCTAAAGAGGAACTGGTCTTTTACGCTGTAATCTCACTACCATAAAATGTAGCATATGATAGTTCAGAGCACAAACATCATGGATCCCACATCATTTTAAGTACATCTGCCCCAGCTTTTTATATATATATATATATATATATATATATATATATAAATATATATATATATATATATAAAGAACTCATAATCTCCTAAAAGATACATATTTTTCTCTTTCTAACGACCGTTCGGGATTGTTTCCAATGTCAAACGCATGAAAATTTGTCGCAATAACTCCTATCCGAAACTGAATCAGAAATATGCTCACAAAACGAGATTCGGTTAATTCCGTGGGGAACGTATTTCAAAATATTAGCACATTAATGCCTCATAGAGGTTTTCGTTCTTGCACTTTTTTCGTAATTCGTAATAAATGTATTTGTTTGCCATTCTCACGGAAATATCGTGTTTGTTCCAATTGCAGAAAAATCGTTTTGGTCGCCATTCAAGATGAAGGCTCGACATACATATCACCAGCGATTGACGCTCTAAAAAGAGTTGGCGCCACCGATGACTTACTTAATCTGACAGAGTTCAGAGGATCTTTTGCTTTGGTGGGATTCGCTGGTGTGAATAGACCATCTTGGATTGCACAACAAAATGCCAAGCGAGAAAGGGGACCCAGTAAGATATCTCTGACAATCCCATCATCAGAAGGTATATCTTCGTTCTATTGATACCCTATAGAGGAATTTCAGCTTTTAAATAAGTGAACGGGCCCATCATAGCGAGCCAGCCACGCATTGACTAAGCATTTTCAGGCTCTCGTGCACTCATATCGGTGTGTGTTGATTAACAAGACAAAACCACATTTTCTCCTGTAGCTATCAAAGGCTTATATTACAATCAGCCTGGCCATTCCTGCAAGGACATCCGGGACTCCGGATATTCCGTTGGAGATGGGGAGTACTGGATCGACCCTGAGAAGAACGGAAACCCTTTAAAGGTCTACTGTGACATGACAACTGACGGAGGTGAGATGCAAATGCTCGATCATCTTAAAAAAAGTAAAGGAACTGAATTGGATTTGAGTTTCTGAAATTCTACTTCATGATGTTTGAAACATTTAGTTCATGTTGGTTGATGTTGGCTTCGTTTTGCACAGGAGGCTGGCTTCTTGTTTCCAACGTTGTGGTAGACGACCCGTCCTCGCGACAGCTTTGGATTGCGTCATCATACCGTGAAATCAGCAACTGCCACTGGAACAAAACGTTGTTCATCACAGAAAATGCCATGAAAGAACTGAGAACACACTTGTCTTTCACTCAGCTGAGATTCCACTGCAACAAACAAAAAGGACGAATGATCCACGTGATCACAGCTGCAAACAGCTCTGGTAAAGCTGTAGTCCGGTACTTCAGCGGTCAGACGGATGATCGACCTTTGGCGTGTGGCTCGTTTAATAGAATGAAAGATGATAACTCCAATATAGCTGGAGTCTGTCACCAATGGCAAGGCCAGCAGTGGGGTCACTCACCGTCGGCAAAAGGGACATTGACCGACCACGCCTTTTATGTCCCTAACAAATATCACTGGTTGTTGGTTCCTGGAAATCAAAGATGGGAGTGTGACGACTATATTTCTAAAAGATTTTTTGCGTTGTCCTCTGGCGATTTCTGGAAAGTCTTTGTTCGTTAAGGCCTGGAAACACCTACATCCGCTTCCACTTTTCCTGTGAAACTTTTCTCTGCAAAGTAAGACGTCATGATCATCGGATAACTGTAACGAGCTTTCAAACTTTTTTTATTTGTTTTTTATCATTCGAACAATTTTCGAGGTTTTCGTTTTTACATTTCGTATGTTAGTTTGTGGCCTGAACGTCTTGGAGGAGTTGGTATTTCACCTCTTATTCAAATACTACGGAGCCTTAGGGGATTAGGTAGATTGTGTTGTAAAATCCTCTGACCGACCTCTACCCCAGCCCCCCTCCCCCTTCTGGAGATACGAAATGACTGGTACTACGGACAAGCGAGTCAACACTTGACACACTTGGAAGTACCTTTGCTTTGACGTTGAGTTAAGCCTCCTTAAAATCTCCTACTACAATCATTCAGGGAGAACTTAAAGACTATTTCAATTTATCGCTCTGTTTTGATTTGCAGTTGGTTTGCTAGTTTGAGTTTGTTTTTACAACCGTTGCTTTTAGAAAAAATTGGTTGGTCAAGGTAATTTCATAACAACAGTTCACTTAGAAATGCAAATTTCATTAGGAAAACTTGGAATAGAAATGCTGAGACAAATTTGTTAGAAGATGCAGTAACATTATTAAAAAAAAAACACGTTACAGCAGGGTTGACGTAGCCATTTCACACACGAAATTTTAAAATAATAAATTTCAGTAGATTTTGATGTTTAAAAAGTTCAAGGTAAAACTATTTCTAAAGTGATGTTGTAAATATTTGACATGTAGATGATTATGCGCACAGACACACACAACCTTTTCATTCCCGTTCCGTTCCCAAACTTCATTAGTATGGGTACGGAACGACTTAACTAACTGAGTACGAATGGTCTTAGCTGGGTACGAAACGACTGGCATCCGCTCGTGGTTGTCGGTGAATTTCTTTGGGTTGTTGGCGAACCGGCCTTGCATGGGATGTCGGCAAGCTGGCCCAAGTTATCAGCGAGGGCCTAAGTAATCGGCAAACTGGCCTTGGTTGTCGGCACACTGGCCTAAATCGTCGACAAACCGGCCTTGGACAAAGATACAAACACAACATCGACGAATATTTCAATAAATCGATAGAGTTTAAGAATATTACATAAGCATAATACATAATACTGTGTTCCTAATATTCTTTGCAGTGCTTATATTGCATCTTGGTTCTTACATAATCTTATTGTAATGGTTTCTGAAAAAACCATCATTGTACGAAGCCAATAAAGTTATTACTATTATTGTCATTATTATGGATCGAAAGTCTATCTGATTTGATTAACCACATACAACTGACTCGAGGTGACTAAAGAAGGAATTATTTAAGTCAGCGCTGACTTTGATTGGTAAAAGTATGAAGACTTTGTAAAATTCAGTTTTGTGTCCGAGACATAATCAGCAAAATTATTCCAATTAAACATGTTAGAGCTTACAATCAAACTGAACACCTTAGGTTTGACTTGATCAACCACACTGTCTTCAATTTTTCTTGTCTACTTTATCCCAGTGAGTCGCCTGCGGACATGCGCTTTGTGTGCGCCCCGAAGCGTCAGGCGACCGAGCAGTAAAAACGAGTAACAAAGCCGAGGACGATTGTGACGGGAAATAAGAAGCACACCAAAACTGCTGGCTGTCGGCTCTGCCGTGGGTGGGGAATATACGATCACTGCAGCACAAGGTGTACAGAGACCGTGTTTGACGAGGGTGCAGCCAAACGATTGGTTGTATGTTATATTTTTAATAAAACAGTATATTGTTTAAACTTATGACTTTCCAATTAATACCTCGCTCAAGGTAAGTGTGATTTTTTCCCCTTTGTTATTAAGGATTATAAGAAATCGACCTTACAAAAAAAATTTTGTAAACATGCCAAGCGCCGTAATTTACGTTGTTATAACGCAAGTAGAGACAAAAGTCCTCAAAGAGAAACAAAATGGACAGTCCGAGTTTAGAAGGTTTTCACACTCAGTTAGATTGCAAGCTTACGTACAGTAATAAAAAACAAACACGGCTAACACTCCTATACTGCACAAAGTTTTGTGTTCAAAACAAAACAGAACAAACAGAAACGATGAAAAATATAGCCAAACTGGCACAACTGTTATAATTCATACTAATCATGAAGGTGCCAGAGCGACTGCAATCATGCTGAGGTCCAAGAAGTCAACCTCCTGGAAAAAACGAATGAAATCTGGACATTAGACGCGATGCCTTTTCCAATTTTTATTGCGGTATGTACCTAACTCAACAACAACTTCATTGATTGTCTTTTATTTTCCAAAGTATTTTTACCTCCATCAGTTGTCATGTCATAGACCTTTAGTGGCTTTCCGTTCTTCTCAGGGTCGATCCAGTACTTCCCGTTTTTGAAAGAAACGTGAGTCTCGGATGTCCTTACAGGAATGACCAGGCTGATTGTAATATAAGCCTCTGGTAGCTGAAAAGGAAATGAGGTTTGATCATAATGGGTTTATTAATCTTCACACACCAGGTAAGACGCTGAAAAAAGGGTAGAAAGCTATACGCAAACTTGAACACGACGGTCCACATTTATCTTCAGAAATGCGTTTTAAAAAGGAGTCCCCAATTGAAAATTTCCACCATCCTCATTGCACTTAATAGTCATGTATTTTGTTTGACAACGTCTACAATATAACTTTTCTATAACAGTCTCATCACTTACGTGTTTCACAATGTTTTCCTTCGTATCCTGGATGACACTGGCAGCTTTTAGTTGTTTGTTTTCGCCCGCGAGAAACACTCATGCAGGAGGCCTGATTAGTAAAACAGAAAGGTGAACTTTTTTCTTCCCGTTCTGCCATCGATTGTTGTTCAGAGTAAACAAAGCTTGTTTTCTCGTTATCAGTATTCAGACGCTTAATGTGCGATTTTTAAAAGCAAATTTGACGTTACCCTTACACTCTTGTCAACACTCAGTACATGCTATACAAGCGGAAATGAAACCTTTTGGTTCGAAGGTTGTTGCAAAACAGGAATTGCAAAGTGATGGAGATAGTTAAGACTCGCTGGAAAAACGTTTGCCCGAGATTTTAAACTGCCTGATGTAAGCCAATAACAAATGATTCTCTCAGTTTTCATTAGTATATAGCAGTAGTTCCGAAAAATTGTTCTTGGCAGTGAATAAGATAGGAAAGTTATCAACAAACCTGCTTAACCCACAACACACCTGAACAGAGCTATAATATTTATATCCTTTCTTCTTTTGAAGATGACCTGGCTTCATCTACCGTGTTTTATTATTCAACTCACAGCTGCGTTTTCCTCCAAAACAACCGCAACTTGTCATCAATGGAAAGACATGAAGTGGGGATCAGTAAAAGTCGTACAGGAAAGGTTAAACGATTCAACTTTATATTTACCAGGCGCTAATCACTGGTATTTGCCAAATGGGGATCAAAGATGGGAGTGGGACGACTTTAAGAGGAACTCTCATACAGAATTTTTTTCGCTGTCATTTGATGATTTTTGGAAAGTCTTTGTTCGCTAAGACCTAAAAGCGACAGTCAAATACATCTACTTTCACAGCCTTGAAAAGCTCTAACAACACACGCAGAAAAATACGATATTTTTTCAGGTGTGTTTGATATAGCCAATCAGCTGCTGACACGTCAACCGCCTTTCACGTCTGTTATTGATGAATGAACGGCAAAGTCTTCACCATTCTCAATTCAAGGTCGTTTGTCGGAATGTCCCCGGATTATGGCTGCTAAAACACTGAAAAATCCGTATCGCTGACAGACAGTGACATTCAAATTTTCCTAAAAAAGAGGAAGTAAACCAAAATACCAAAAGAAAAAACCGAAAGTTACGTATTCAGTGCCCTTGGTAATGGCATTTCTCACCGCTGAGAACGAAAATCGATTGCTGGAAGATTTGTCAACTTTTGCTGTGTACCTGAAAGATTTCTTCTGTTGGTAAGGACAAGGTCAATAACAGAGAATTTTGTAAATTGAATATTACGCCCAATTTTGCTTTTAGAAAGATTCAACGCATTCTTTCATCTTGAGCTTTAGCGCCAACGCAATTTTCGATTTTTTCGAACTTTCTCGAATTAGGCAACTAAAACTCTAAAAAATCCGTACTGCTGACAGACAGTGAGGTTCAAACTTCCCTAGAAGAGGAAAAAAAACCGATATACAAAAATACAGTGACAGTGAGGTTTTTAGATTGAAATTACGACTATTGTTTTTTTTGTAATCATGTTTTAACGCATTTTTCCTTCCTAGGAGTTAGCGCCAACGCACTTTACGATATTTATTAGGGGATTGTCAATTCTTTTATTTCCATTCGTTAATAAAGTCAACTTTTCTTGTCAGTAAAGAGCTATTGTGTTTATATGATAAACAAAATAATACATTGTTGCTTGTAGATATTGAATTTCTCTTCTCGTGTTGAACTCGACATCTCACTCGTTCGCCGCGCTTACTTGTGAGCTATCGAGTTGAACACTCGAAGAGAAACTCTACATCTACGCACTTATGTACTATTCGCTATATAACATTCATTTGAATTTTGGTCTTCTTTTACTTTCAGTCAGTATGATTGTGTTTTAGGCACAGACTAACTCTATAGCTATAATTCCGGCATACTATTAATTTGTGCCAGGGAAAATATGCACGTTGTACCTGAAAACAGAACCACCAGCTCGGATAGTCTAAGTGGCTTTGAACCTGCACAGGCGGTGGTAAAATAGTTGACGCATTGGATTCCGGGCCGAGGGGTCTGGGCTTAAGAACTAGCCGGGTTATTGTGTTCTTTTCTTTGTGCCTATCTCCATCCAGGAGTAAAACAGGTAACAACGAACTGTCAGGGATGCCTCACAAAGTGAGGGGGAACGACAGAACAGAAACTGGGATAAGCTCCAGTCTGATTGGCTACATGACTCAAGTACAGACATTACCACTCTTTTTGAAAAAGCATTACAGATCAGAAAAACAGAGAGAAAAAGAAAAAAGTAACCTTGCGGGAACATATATCTTGATACACTGAATTTGTCATCAGGCATAATTTTAAACACATTCACGTCGAAGCCTCACTGGTCCTGCACAAGATTCTCCTAACATTTTCTACTCCGAAATAGTTGTTTTCACGGGAAGCCACATTTATCATTTGTGTTTGAACTTACCACAAAATAGCCAATATGTCATACCTAATGAATTTTATATCATAGTCATAAATTATGGATTGTCTACATATGTTGTCAAGTTGAATTTCTAACGAGTTATCAACTGAAGGGTCGCTCTAACATTTCCAATTGTACTCGAGTTAAAATCAGGGAGGCAGCTTTCAAATCTTCCCACTTGTCGCAGGTTCGGTCAATCTTGCTGCATTTTTCATCCGCAAGTTTTTAGCTCTTTGTTTCGTGTTTGTTTACCAAAAAAAGTATACGTTTTCGTGAGCCAAAACTTGGCTGGATTCCATGACACCGGTCAAGAGGCATTAAAATCAGGGAGGCAGCTTTCAAATCTTCCCACTTGTAGCAAGTTCGGTCAATCTTGCTGCATTTTTCATCCGTAAGTCTTTAGCTCTTTGTTTCGTGACTGGTTGGATTCCATGACACCGGTCAAGAGGCATTAAGTTTCTTAATTTTTCACTTTTAAGTAAAAACTAACTATAAATTGATGGATCTCCACTCCAAAAGCCAATTAAAATTGATATTATGGGTGAAGTTCACTTTGTGATTGACAGCTGTTTTCTCGATAGCTAATCAAATACTTTGGACCTTTCCAACCATTAAGGTTGTTTCAAAATGTGAAAATTTCGATAAGTGTGCTAACTCCTTCAAAGCTCACAATTTTATTTTATGGAAAAAAAAAGCCACCTTTTTTCAAAAAGAGAGAAAATAAGCCCTCAAAAGCAATTAAAGGACTAAAACTAAGATGAAAAACAGCTTTTAATAATAAATAATGTTTATTTCTAATTGAAATTGTCGTCCAATAAGGAGGGGCCCTATTTGTACAGGGAAACAAATAAAGACGAATTAAGGGAGGCTAATTTAAATGCAAAATATGTTTATCAAGTGAAGAAGTTCCGCTTGGATAAGAAGAGCGATAATACAGAAATAAAGTAGAATGACTGTTTTATGGCTGCTCCAGTTTTCCATTGTGACTCTTCAAATCGTCCTCGGAATCCTGTTTGCCTTGGCAAAAGGAGACTTTTGTGGAAGCGTTTTCGAAACTCAACTGGGTGAGTTATAACTCAAACTGAACGATTAGGATCTTCTTGATTCTTAGGCTTTGTTTTACATATATTCAGGTGAAAAAGCATCAGTCCATTTGTTTCCCCTTTCAGACCATGCATTAGCAGGTCATGTTGTATATATGACTGTTGTTGTGGACGAGTTTGAATGTCAGTTTAAATGTATGGGAAACAACCGTTGCAAGTCGATCAATGTTCACCCCGGTGACAGTATTGGACAACGTATATGTGAGTTGAATTATAAAACGCGGAAGATGAAGCCAGAGGATTTTAGAAAAAGGAAAGGATCTACATACTATAGCTCTGCTCAGGTTGGTACTAAGTTTTATGGTTACCGTATTTAATTGCCAAAATGCCGAAGATATTCGGTAAATTAATAGTTTTGAGCGTGATTGGAATGACAATTCTAGCCTCCTGAGTGCAAAAAAACGTAGCTCTTTATTTCACACAGCCATTGAATTTGGCTGTTGAGGGCGAAACAAAAATGGGTAGCTTCATTTCTTCTTGCGTTTTGAGCAAAAAACCTTCTCGATTATTTTTTTAGGTTACAAACCAGAGAAATTCAGAACTTTATTGTTTTTTTCATTCTCCTTATCTATCTGAGAGCTGAGAATTACAAGAGAGTATTTTCTTAATTTGTACAGACGTAACGTAGAACATAAGTTGAACATATTTGTTATATACCTATAACCGCTATGTTTCTGCGAAGATAACTTGTTGAAGCACGAGTTGATGATTTCACCTGTTAATAATAACTTTGGAGCCTGATTTAAATTATTACGTATGGTTCATCTCTTAGTCTTAGGTTGACAACGTTTTTGGTATGTTCTCGGCATCTGTATTAACGTCCTTACTAGTTCTTTAGTTTGAAAAAATATTTTATTTTGAACGGCTATTCTTCATCAAAAATACTTTCACGTTTATAACGTGACCAGAGCTAAATGGATGTAATCCACTTTGTACTGTATTAAGAGAACACAATTGAAAAAATTCTCCAAGAATGAGATGGATAAGCAAATTTTCTTTTTGTCTCGATGCCATGTCAATAAAGCAACGGGAAACAAATCAACTTTCCTTATTTTTGTATTAATTGTGTCAGGCTTCCTGCATGGATATTTCTCGTGATCAAAGGCGACCCACTAAGAGCGCTCAGTGTCATCCGGGATACCAAGGAACACGGTGCCAAATGCGTAAGTGGTCAGAAGATTTTGCCTGTTACGTATTCACAGCTTTTTAGACAAATTAAACTGCATAATCATTACCGGTTGCCTCCTTTTGACAGCTCGAGGCTTAGGATAATGTAATGGACTTTGTTATAAATGAGTCATGAAGTTAGCGGAACTTTTCGAGAACAAACTTAAACAAAACATAAAGTGGCGAGAGAACACATGCAGAATCTCACAAACGGAGGCGTATGTGAAGCATAAAACTGTTGTGTTGCGGTCCGGCCGGCTGGATGTTTAATTAAAGTATAACACATTTGCGACTCCAAAAGTATCCAAAATTAACTCTGTCACCAAAATATTTCACCTTTAGGAAAAACATTTTTTTTTTCTCAGACATGCCCTTGTATCCACCTAGATATAGAAATAAATATTAATATAGAAATAAATATTATGAATAATACTGGGCGATAAAGTATCATTACAAACATTACTTCTACTCACTGTATGTTGTAGCAGAGTGAAACCAAGACTCCTGTTCTTTATAATAAGTTCATTTATATTTATGGTTGAAAAAAAGGAAAATTAGCTTTCATTTTTGTTTCATCATTTTAATAATAAGCTCCCGTGGTGAGAGTATTCATCCGCAGTGAAGGTTGCGAGGATCTGGGAATTACAGCAAACACTTGTGGCATTGCTTACATCAAAGTGAATGGCAAAGATTATTCTCCACACATCAGAGGCCATAACGTGGTTGTTATCAACGCTATCACAGGTATTATAATCAAGATCGGAGATAAAGCGCGCTGTCATTTGTTCAAAGAGCGCTCTATCAGGGTACAAAAGACAGAGTTGAGTCACGCCATCCACTAATTTGTACTATGTTCCACCATTTCCCGCACTTTTCTCTTGCTTTTTTTCGGTAATTGAAGTGAAATTTCGGAACAAACGAGCCGGCAAGTAGCAACAGAAGAGCCAAGCAAAGGTTTGTAAACATGCCATGCCATGCCATGAAAAATTAACCAAATCGGCATAACTGTTACAATTCATACAAATCATGACGGTCTCAGAGCGATTGCGATCATGCTGAGGTCCATCGCAGCTAGCTTATCATGGCGATCTCAGATCATCGCAGTAAAGCAAGCCTCAGAAATTACATCAGCCCCTCTTCGAGTGAACAACTAAGAGCTTGCTCTGATATCCTTTCCGATGCATTGAGTGGATGGCCACATCAGTCACAGCAGCCGAGTTTAACGGCGCTGTCATCTCGAGCAATCTTCATGTTCCTGCGAATCAGTCGGCTCTCGTTCATACATAAAACACACGCCTTGAGCAGTTTGTTTCCTAATTGTCATGACAAAAAACTTGCGGGTTTTTATGAGCCACAATTCGGCCGGATTTCACTGAATATTTCACTTTCAGATTCCGTATTAAAACTGGAAACCTTTGGCGAAAGTGTTAAATTCGACCTGCCGAAATATTTCAGGTTATGAACTATTGCAGATTGTGAACTGAGAGGGTTTGATACTTTTGACGGCTTTAGTCTTGTTCAACCAATCAAATTATTTGAACCATTCTAACAAGGATTCTGATTGGCTTATTGTAGCATGCTTATGAGAGTATAGAGCATGCTGACGACATTGATGTTTGCTTTGAAATCAAGGTTTGTTTTGAAAATTGAAAGTAATGTGTGGGAAATTTAAAGGATTCTTTTTTATAAAACAAATAGCGAAGCCTTGACTGTGCTCTATTCTGTTGTAAAGCACTTAGGAAGCAGCTGGAGCACTCCAAAATCATCATGAAGGGTTACTTATCTGGGGCGAAATAAAAGCAGGTAGTAAAACCTTACTTCTGACGACTTTCCCGAAAAAGGCAAACCGGTGTGGGCTTTTGTTTTCCGCGCATACGCCAGAAGGTGACACCGCTGTCTCCCTATCGACTCCATGGTCTTAATTTAATAGAACGATGTGCTCAGTTTAAAATCTGCGGGGTTAGCTCCAGCTCGATTAACTTAATCTCTTTAAGCTACCAGTCATCTGGAAGATGTACGTCTTCATTATAAGCTTGATTGTAGTGGAAGGGAAACGTTTGTTACCATTCTTCATTTGCAGGTACTGTACTAGGAGCCAAAGGATTTGACACTCATGAGAATAGTTCCGCTGGTATTCACCTGAGAGATTACCTTAACGGAATCAAAGGAGAGTATGTGCCATATTGACGTGCTTTTATATATGTTCATAGAACAAAACAAAACAAAAGCTGATATAAAACAAATGTAAAGGAAGGGAATGATCATCCAACCCTCTAAAGAGGAACTGGTCTTTTACGCTGTAATCTCACTACCATAAAATGTAGCATATGATAGTTCAGAGCACAAACATCATGGATCCCACATCATTTTAAGTACATCTGCCCCAGCATTTTATATATATATATATATGTATATATATAAATAAAGAATTCATAATCTCTTAAAAGATACATATTTTTCTCTTTCTAACGACCGTTCTGGATTGTTTCCAATGTCAAACGCATGAAAATTTGTCGCAATAACTCCTATCCGAAACTGAATCAGAAATATACTCACAAAACGAGATTCGGTAAATTCCGTGGGAAACTTATTTCAAAATATTAGCACATTAATGCCTCGTAGAGGTTTTCGTTATTGCCCTTTTTTCGTAATTTGTAATAAAATGCATTTGTTTGCCATTCTCACGGAAAATTAATGTTTGTTCCAATTGCAGAAAAATCGTTCTGGTCGCCATTCAAGATCAAGGCTCAACATACATATCACCAGCGATTGACGCTCTAAAAAGAGTTGGCGCCACCGATAACCTACTCAATCTGACAGAGTTCAGAGGATCTTTTGCTTTGGTGGGATTCGCCGGTGTGAATAGACCATCTTGGATTGCACAACAAAATGCCAAGCGAGAGAGGGGACCCAGTGAGATATATCTGACAATCCCATCATCAGAAGGTATATCTTCGTTCTATTGATACCCTATAGCGGAATTTCAGCTTTCAAATAAGTGAACGGGCCCATCATAGCGAGCCAGCCACGCATTGACTAAGCATTTTCAGGCTCTCGTGCACTCATATCGGTGTGTGTTGATTAACAAGACAACACCACATTTTCTCCTGTAGCTATCAAAGGCATATATTACAATCAGCCTGGCCATTCCTGCAAGGACATCCGGGACTCCGGATATTCCGTTGGAGATGGGGAGTACTGGATCGACCCTGAGAAGAACGGAAACCCTTTAAAGGTCTACTGTGACATGACAACTGACGGAGGTGAGATGCAAATGCTCGATCATCTTAAAAAAAGTAAAGGAACTGAATTGGATTTGAGTTTCTGAAATTCTACTTCATGATGTTTGAAACATTTAGTTCATGTTGGTTGATGTTGGCTTCGTTTTGCACAGGAGGCTGGCTTCTTGTTTCCAACGTTGTGGTAGACGACTCGTCCTCGCGACAGCTTTGGATTGCGTCATCATACCGTGAAATCAGCAACTGCCACTGGAACAAAACGTTGTTCATCACAGAAAATGCCATGAAAGAACTGAGAACACACTTGTCTTTCACTCAGCTGAGATTCCACTGCAACAAACAAAAAGGACGAATGATCCACGTGACCACAGCTGCAAACAGCTCTGGTAAAGCTGTAGTCCGGTACTTCAGCGGTCAGACGGATGATCGACCTTTGGCGTGTGGCTCGTTTAATAGAATGAAAGATGATAACTCCAATATAGCTGGAGTCTGTCACCAATGGCAAGGCCAGCAGTGGGGTCACTCACCGTCGGCAAAAGGGACATTGACTGACCACGCCTTTTTTGTCCCTTACAAATATCACTGGTTATTGACTCCTGGAAATCAAAGATGGGAGTGTGACGACTATATTTATGACGGATTTTTTGCGTTGTCCTCTGGCGATTTCTGGAAAGTCTTTATTCGTTAAGGCCTGGAAACACCTACATCCGCTTCCACTTTTCCTGTAAAACTTTTCTCTGCAAAGTAAGACGTGATGATCATCGGATAACTGTAAAGAGCTTTCAAACTTTTTTTATTTGTTTTTTATCATTCGAACAATTTTCGAGGTTTTCGTTTTTATATTTCGTGTGTTAGTTTGTGGCCTGAACGTCACGGAGGAGTTGGTATTTCATCTCTTAAATACCATAGTAGTGACTAACTTATAACTTCTCCATACAGTATCACCCTTGGATTAAATATTGAGGTCATAGGAATAAATGAAATGATCACCAGCCTAGAAGTCCATAACTGTCAAACAAATTCTCCTCGGCAGCACCATAGGAAATGTATAGAGAACAGAATGGTGAACATCCATACTGATGATAGGGTGTTAAGAGTTAAAATCTTTTTATCTTTCAAGTAAACCCGACCCAAAAGATTTGTTCATCTATCTGGTTTTTTTTTCTTTACTTTTTTTCGGGAAGTCATTATTTTATTGCCGCGAAGGAGGAAGGGGGAAGGAGGGGGCGGGCGGGGCTGTTCAGAGGATTTTGGGGGGATCGCGTGGTTTTCAGGCGAAGCTGGGCCAGACTGTAGACAATCGACTGCCAATGATGGTGGGGGGGAGAAATCATTCAAATACTACGGAGCCTTGAGGGATTAGGTGGTTTCTGTTGTAATATCCTCCGACCGACCTCTACCCCACCCCCCTCCCCCTTCTGGAGATAAAGAAATGACTGGTCCCTTAGTACGGACAAGTGAGTCTTTACACCACTTGGAGGTACCTTTGCTTTGACGTCGAGTTAAGCCTCCTTAAAATCTCCTAGTACAATCATTCAGGGAGGACTTACAGACTATTTCAATTTATTTCTCGGTTTTAGTTTGCGGTTGGTTTGCTAGTTTGAGTTTGTTTTTACAACCGTTGCTTTTAGAAAAAAGTTGTTTAAGGTAATTTCATAACAATAGTTCACTTAGAAATGCAAATTTCATTAGGAAAACTTGGAATGGAAATGCTGAGACAAATTTGTTAGAAGATGTGGTAGCAATTTTAAAAAAACACATTACAGCAGGGTTGACGTGGCAATTTCACACAAGAAATTTAAAAACAATGAATTTCAGTACATTTTGATATTTAAAAAGCTCAAGGTAAAACTATTTCTAAAGTGATTTTACATCAATTTATTTGCAAATACTTGACATGTAAATGATTATGCACACAGCCTTTTCATTCCCTTTCCGTACCCAAACTTCATTAGTATGGATACGGAACGAATTAACTAACTGAGTACGAATGGTCCTTGCTGGGTACGAAACGAGTGGTATCCGCCCGAGGTTGTCGGTGAACTGGCCTAGCACGGGATGTCGGCAAGCTGGACCAAGTTGTCAGCGAGCGGGCCTAAGTAATCGGCAAACTGGCCTAGGTTGTCGGCACTAGCCTAAATCGTCGGCAAACTGGCCTAGGACACAGACACAAAACACAACATCGACGTATATTTCAATAAGTCGATAGAGTTTAAGAATATTACATAAGCATACTACATAATACTGTAATCATGATATTCTTTTCAGTGCTTATATTGCATTTTGGTATTTACATAATCTCAATGTAATGGTTTCTGAAAAAACCATCAGTGTACGAAACCAATAAAGTTATTATTATTATTATTATTATTATTATTATTACTATTATCAGTATTATCGATCGAAAGTCTATCTGATTTGATTAACCACATACAGCTGACTCGAGGTGACTAAGAAGGAAGGATTTAAGTCAGCGCTGACTTTGATTGGTAAAAGTAAGTTTCAGTTTTGTGTCCGAGACTTAATCAGCGAAAATATTCCATTTAAACATGTTAAAGCTCACAATAAAATTGAACACCTTAGGTTTCACTTGATCAACCACATTGTCTTCAATTTTTGTTGCCTACTTTATCCCAGTGAGTCGCCTGCGGGGATGCGCTTTGTGTGCGCCCCGAAGCGTCTGGCGACCGAGCAGTAAAAGCGAGTGACAAAGCCGAGGACGATTGTGACGGGAAGTAAGACGCGCACTAAAACTGCTGGCTGTCTGCTGCGCCGTGGGTGGGGAATATACGACCACTGCAGCACAAGATGTACAGAGACCGTGTTTGACGAGGGTGCAGCCAAACGATTGGTTGTATGTCATATCTTTAATAAAACAGTATATTATTTAAACTTATGACTTTTCAATTAATACCCCGCTCAAGGTAAGTGTGATTTTTTTCCCCTTTGTTATCAAGGATTATAAGAAATCGACCTTACTTTAAACATGCTAAACATGGAAAACAAACTTCGTTAGTATGGGTATGGAACGACTTAACTGTGTACGAATGGTCTTAGCTGAGTACGAAACGACTGGTATCCGCCCGAGGTTGTCGGTGAATTTCTTTGGGTTGTTGGCGAACTGGCCCTAGCATGCGATGTCGGCAAGCTGGCCCAAGTTGTCAGCGAGCGGGCCTAAGTAATCGGCAAACTGGCCTAGATTGTCGGCACACTGGCCTAGCTTGTCGGCAAACTGACCAAGGTTGTCGGCAAACTGGCCTAGCTTGTCGGCAAACTGGCTAAGGTTGTCGGCAAACAGTCCTAAGTTTTCGGCAAACATCCCTAAGTTGTCGGCGAACTGGCCTAATTTGACGCCGAACAGGCCTAAGTTATCGGCGAGCGGGCCTTAGTAGTCGGCAAACTGGCCATGAACACTACTGAACTAGTAGTTGAAATAAGGCCTGAAAAATAATTAGGTCCTAAGTTGTTGGCAAACTGGCTAAGGTTGTCGGCAAACTGGCCTAGATTGTCGGCGAGCGGGCCTAAGTTAAACGTCAACTGCCTGTGAACTGGCTTGGGTTGTTGGTGAACTGGCTTGGATTGTTAGTGAACTGGCTTGAATCGTTGGTGGTTAAGGTTGTCGGCAAACTGGCCTAGGTTGTCGGCGAGCGGGCCTAAGTTAAACGTCAACTGACCTGGATTGTTAGTGACCTGGCTTGGGTTGTTGGTGAACTGGCTTGGGTTGTTGGTGAACTGGCTTGGATTGTTAGTGAACTGGCTTGGATTGTTGGTGATCTGGCTTGGATTGTTAGTGAACTAGCTTGGATTGTTGGTGAACTGGCTTGGATTATTGGTGAACTGGCTTGGATTGTTAGTGAACTGGCTTGAGTTGTTAGTGAACTGGCTTGGATTGTTAGTGAACTGGCTTAGGTTGTGGGCAACTGGCCAAGGTTGTCTGCAAACAGGCTTAAGTGTAAGCAAACTTGCCTGGGTTGTGGGCAAACTGGCTTAGGTTGTCGGCAAACTTGCCTAAGTTGTCAGCAAACTGGCTTATAATTGGGAAGAAATGGTCAAGAAATGGTCTATTGTTCCGGCTCAACTTCTTAAATTAAGTATTAAACATTGGTCCTTTTGTTATTTGTAGCGCTGAAGGACTTTGGCCGAAGCGACGCGAAAGAGTTCATGACTAATCGGAAAAATTATCGGTGTATTTAAACCTCTCTCTGCGTACTTTTTTCTTTATCAGACAGTTTGTTATCATGCTCGTGATACACAGATCGGATTTCCGCTGCGCGGTCATCCGATTTTGTTATCACTCGTATAATTACAGACCGAATTGGACTCCACTTAGTCCTGTTACTATTAACTATTATGTACACAAAGAATCAAGTCTAACTTGCGTAGCGCGCGAGATTTGAACTGCTCTCATACTGTGAAAGATAAATCTGGGCGCGGCGAAGTCGTGATTCGATAGTCCGTCGAGCGAGAAAGTGAAAGTCTCTCCCTCCAATTTTCCCCCCTCAAATGTTCTTTTCGCTGTCTTTCCTTCAGCCCTTCTGAGCGTTTAAATTTCCCGCTCGTATGCTAATAGGAAACTTCGAAATCCCTCATGTGTTCTGAAGCTGTTGCGCCATTGTTCAAAAATGGCCTTCTAGGGTCATTATAACAAAGCCTATTGTTATCAATGTTGAGCGAGTTTCCTTGATACGTTGAAGGCCAACACGCTTGGATTGTTGGTGAACTGGCCTTGGTTGACAGCCTACTGACTGAGATTGTAGCTGACCTTGCCCAAGTTGCCAGGGAACTTATCAAGGTCGTTGGCGATCTAGCATTAGTTGTAAGCGAACTGATCTAAAGCTAAAAAACCAATTTCAACGGGGCTTATCCCTTCGTGACAATTCTTTCTACTGCTTTACAAAACTTTCTTCTCTTGGCATATTCATCAGAAGCTGGGACCAGAATCATAAAATAAATTCTTTTGCTACTTTACTGATAGCTTATTGATACTGATTTTTTATCTTTACACAGTTTTCTTTTGGTGATAAAATAAATAGTAGTTTAGTGTGGTTCCTTGTTGACTCTATACGATATTTTCCTTTGTTCAGTTTGGTTGTTGTAATTACTTTGGTGTTGTTATTACGACACTTCATCGCAATGCGCTCTATTTCCATATTGCAAAAAATGGATTGCATCTGATTGAATGAACAGTTAATGGTTTTTCTGATGGTCTAAATTCACTAATGATCGTAATCTCCGGCGCAGCCGTTCTTTGGGATGAGGAGAGCCTTGAAAGACGTCCTGAAGAATGGCTACGAAGGAGACTGTAACAATTGCTGTTCGCGACGTTTTGACTGCCACGAAGCCAGTCAATAAAACCATTCCTTTCGATAACCAAAGTCAAAATAGTAAGACAAACAATTGGACGATCCCGTACCTATACCACTCTAAAGAGAACTAAGAACATCTCAGTCTCCTGCAAGTAAAACATCTTATAATACAAGCGAAATGCGACTGGGCTGAGTTCTAAGCAGATTCCTCACTTTGTAGTTCAACGGAAAAGCTTAAGGCCTTCCATTTTCCAATCACTGCCGGTCTAGGCATGACACAAATACTTCCTTCCTTGAACAGTTACACTTGAATTGCTTCTAAGGTCTAAAATGCCTAGTTTGCAGTTGGTATCAGTCAGAGCATGACATAAGTAATTTATTCCTTTATCGTCAGCACGATTATGTCTGGCGTTTAGGCCAGACAACTTGAATGCACTGCTGGTGAATGCTGTACACAAGTGCTCAGCTTTATTCCATCGTTTCCTCTGTTATTCCGACTGACGTCTAACAACGTTAATTGCAATTAACCGAGGTTATTGCTTCAGACAAGAGTTTCATCCCTTCATTTCCAAGAGAACTGACACAAATCCAGCCTGGGTAACTCGCAGTTACCGCTAGTTAGGGCTTCACAAACGTGCGTGATTGCCACTGACATTAGGTCTGGTTAATTTCTTGCAATTTCTATACGTTATTGTCTTGGACAAGAGCTTGATTCCTTGTTTCGATAAACTACTGAAAGAGAGGGTCAAGCTGTTTAGATCACTGCGACTGAGAGCTATAGAGAGCTTTGGTTTATAGATTTAATGAATGTAACCGAAGAAGTTACAATTCATAGACCAAACATTTCGACACTAATGTCTAGTGCCTTCATCAGGGGTGATCTAGAGGTCCTTTCATACGATCACTAATTAGCTGCCTTTTTTCTGACGTGGTGTAAATGGGCGTCAGGAAGTAAGCCACCATTATCACGATTTAAAGAAGCGTGAGCGGAGTAAATATGCTAAGCTTCCAAACGGACAGACCAAACGTCAATTTGGTACACGTTTGAAAGAGCATCAAAAAGCGGTTTTCTTTGGCAAAAAAGAAAATTCAGCTTTATTGGAGCACGTATACCTAACTAACCATACAATTGGGTGGGAGAAGTCTAAAATTATCACCACTAATCGGCGTTACCATCAGCGCCTTGGTTTGGAAGCTTGGCATATAAACACCTTGATACAAGGGACTGTCGAATAGTACAAATATAAGAAATATTAAACTTTTACTTTTAAGACTAGAGCTTTGAGTTTGAGACGAAAAAAGATCCATTAGATAAAATTCATGACGAACTTGGGCTTCAACGTTTACGTGAAACTAAATTTGATTTGAGAAAAATCTCAAAACTTTGGGGATTTTCCCAAATCAAATTCAATAAATTGAAATAAGAAAAAATTTTCTTTTTTTAACATTAAAACATTACTCTTTAGAAACTTACCACCTTCTTTCTCATCGTTGAGATCAGTGGTGGAAAATACCATAGAGATTAGGTACCTAAGAGGAAAAGCACACAGACGCATTAGCTGTAATCACCTTATTGTGAAAAAAAAAAACACCTTTCCAAAACGTTACTGACATGTGCGCTTAACAACCTTCCACTTTCACACGCCTCACGGATCATCTCACAAAAAATGACTGGCAATAAAGCCTTACAAAATAAATAACCGTCTTGTGAATGCAGAGAGTCTCTTTTGTCCAGTACATCATCCATGAAAACAGGTACATGTAATGACTATTGCTGTTTAATCCGTTAATGATATTGGCAAATCAAGACTCCCTTCAAGAAGAATAAAATGAGGAAAAAAACTGTGTAGAACACTCTGTGATGTTGTTTTCTCCAACAAATTACTGGAAAAAAATCGTTGAATACAGCTGCACTGAAAAGCTGAATCAACACTCCTTTATGAGGGATAGCAGGACAAAAAAAAAACTACACTGGAATTCCTCAGCAAAATAACACCTGACATAAGATCTGAAAGCACTTTCAGTTTTAAGTTTACCTTCTTCCCAAAGAAGTAAAATCTGATATTCTCCATATACTCTTTCTTCTTGCTGTTTCATTGATTTAAAAAGTTCTTGTTTTCTTTTAGAACCAGAGCTGGACAATGCAGCAGGGTACAGAGTATCTTAGGGCAAAAATGCACATAGAAAATTTAGCATTTAGTGCCCTAATTCAATAAGGCTTTTTAAAAGTAGTATCAACAAGTTGTATCATCAAGATCATTAAAATATTAGTGAACTGCCACAGTTTATTCTTGATACCTGGTAGAAATACAATAACTTTTCAAAGCAACTTTTCACTAAAAGTAAACAGTTTCCAAGTAAACCAAAAAAAATTTTTTTTTTGGTTTTCTTTCTCAATGATCAAGTTCTTTAAAGTTTGGTGTTCACCTTTAGATTTCTCTGGCTGCACAGTCTCTATATTCTGCTCCCATCTCTCAAGCTCCTCTTGTCTTTGCCAACCTCCAATGGTGGACCTTAGTAAGTGGGGCTGAGAGGCTACAGCTTCTTCTCCAGGATTAGTGGTGGAAAATGAAGAGGAATGAACAGCTACTAAGCATTCATGCCTTGTTATACATTTGATATTAACAACAGGGATGCTACCATGACACCTATGACATCTATGTATTTATTGTGTCTGGAGGGCTTATCTCCCACACAGGGACAGCAATCATTAGCTTCATCAAATATAAATTTTTTTTTTGTACATTGTATCAAACAAGTATCATAACACCAGGATGATTCTTCAAATGTTCATTGCATAAGTAGTTATTACTATGACAAGTAGTTTTATCTAAACTGGAGCCTTCAGTACATGATCTCTCTCTGCAAATGTGGTGGTGTTGTATGTTGGAAAGGAAACATTTTTTGCAAAAAATAAATGAAAGGACCAGGTTACTCTCTTGTTACTAACCTCTGGGTGCATCCTTTTTAAAAAGTGCTCTGCATGCATTGTACTCTCCCTCATCCACTGTTGTTTTCAGCTTCAGCTCAGTCAGGTTCAGTTCCTTCAAGATCTTCTTGGTGACAAAACAATCCTGAACCATCTTGTCCAAACGGTTGCATAGGTAATCTTCCCACAATTTATCCAAGCTCTGAGGAGAATCACACTCCACTCTTATCACCAAGCTTCCCATAGAAGCACCTGTGATGACAAACCCCATTTCTTTCAAGTATTCTTTAAATTCATTACGCTCATCTCTTGACTGTGGTGGTGTAGTCTGAAGGTAGTTTATGGCAATTAAACACAAGGCTTTCTCTTTAAGTGCTGGGAGATCATCTATTTCTGTATCAGATCTTCTTTTCCTACATGTGCCTGACTCTGTGGTTGCCCTCCGATGTAAAGCAGGCTCTGAAGCTGTGCTGTGCATGTCTGGATCTGAAGTTTTCAGGTTTTCCACATCAACATTGATATTTAATTTTGCATCTGTTGATTTGGAACAAAAAGTCTAAGTTAAAGTTGTACTTCAAAATTCACTTGTAACACACATTCAGCACAAAGGATGGTTGATATTCAATATTGACCGAGGGTGAGGTCAAGATATCTGGACCCTCTTGGTCGATAAAAATGCAAAAAGAAGATGAGGTTAATAACCAGCCATCTTGACCAAACAAGCTTGGTCAATAAAACACTTATCATACAGAAAAAAGATTGCACTTTGAGAAGAATATCAGAATCAAGAAGGACTGATTTATTTTTGAGTGCTAGGAAAGAAAGCTAATTGTGAAGGTACCTGATAGTTTTTCATCTGACAAATTAAAAATACTTGGTAATTTGACAGGTTTACAATTACCAATATTAAACATTCTAATTTTCATAAAAATAACAAATGGTGGAAGTTTGCTACCCCAAATTTTTTATTTGCATGGGATCAAAGCTGACAATCCCTTCTTGCCTGCTTGGGTAGTCAATCAGAACACAAGATTCACCTTATCTTGCCAACGGGTACTGCCAGCTTTACAATAAGATAAGGTTTAACTTCAAACATATCAGTTGGCTGTGAATGGACAATCATAGATGTAATTTTTCTGGGTCAACAATTTTGTTTCCCAACAAATGAAGTTCAAAAGAGTTTTAAAAGTGAAAAAAGAAAAACAGTCTCAATACAGTTAACATTTTGATTAAAATCATTAGCGACATTTGATTCCAGTAACAACCAGACTTCCTTGTACTATCTACATGCATACACTTGTCCTCAACTTTGGCTCAAAAGAACAGATTGCAGATGCTAGATCTTAACAACTTCTTGTGCACTACATAAAATGAAAAGCACAGCATTTACATCACATGAGCAAATTAAAGTAAAACCAAACAACATACAGTACCATTTGAAGTTTTGACCATGTTCTTGATCATTTCTTTAAATCTATCACATTCTCCACTCCAAGAGTAAACCTTGCTGTAGTTCTCTCGAAGCTTCATTGCATTGGTTAGTCACTCCTCTGGACTTTGATTGGACAACTCTTGAATCCTTTGTGCCCATTGAGCTGCATCATCATCTGATTCAATAACTACAGACTGTCCACCCTCTACTTTATGCAAAGCTTCAGCTATTCCCGATTCGCCAGACATAAGAACAGGAACACCAGCAGAAATGGCCTCCAGGGCCACCAACCCAAAGCCCTCAGTACGGGAAGGCAGGGAAACCAAATCTGACTGATAGAACATCATCTTAAGTTCCTCTTGTTGGCTGCAGTAACTACGAATGGTTAGTTGGTAGCGCTTTATGCTGGTTTTTTCAAGAAACCACTGTTCCACTTTTTGGTGCTCACCTGGAGATGAACCTACAAAAGTCAGTTTGAACTTCCTAC
Source organism: Pocillopora verrucosa (assembly GCF_036669915.1). Classification (NCBI taxonomy): domain Eukaryota; kingdom Metazoa; phylum Cnidaria; class Anthozoa; order Scleractinia; family Pocilloporidae; genus Pocillopora; species Pocillopora verrucosa. Next base: position 3,710,118 of record NC_089319.1, read on the forward strand.
CAAGAGAACCAATGGCATTTGCAATTATATCGTAGCCTTTCAGGGAAAGATCATCAAAGGTTGCTCGGCCAAACATAAACACATTGAAGTTCTTGACTACTGTTCTGTCTACAGCCAACTGTGATTTATTTGAAAACTTTTCAAAGATCCCAGGAGTAATAAGCTCCACTTTAACACTAACAAGACTTCTACTGTACAACTGTTGCAGACGTGAGCCAACAGCTACAACTGCATCCGCTGCTTTACACAACTCAATTTCCATCTTGTGCTTCCTCTCGTTCTCTTCGATTGTATCTTCTGCAGCCGTGGAAGATTCTTTATATTTCCCAAGGTCCTCACAGTAGACGTGTACAAATTGGATCCATTTACACTTTGTATTCTGAACAAGAGAATACGCTGGAATACCCAGCTTTCTTCCATGGCCTATCACCAGATGTGGGTTTGGGAGCTCTGAGGGTGAAAACTTCAAGCACTCGAGGGGATCGGCTGAACCAGGAACATTTCGAGCTGTGATTAAATTAACACCATGTTGTTTAGCTTCTTCTCTGTCCCGATCATCGCTATTAGAAACATAGCAGTGGATTTTCATGCTACCAGTCGTCGCTTGTGCCAAATTAATTGCAAATTCTCGATTGAAAGTTGATAATCCACCTTTCGAAGATTTCCATTCGTCACAGAGAAACATGACATCAATAAGCTTTTGTTCTTTCTGCTCCTCTTCGCTACTTGTCGCAGTCCCAACTTCAGAGTGCGCCATTGTGTGTTTTTTCATCCGCGCTGTTAATGATCAATTTGTTTTATTCTGCTACTACAATAGCCATGAGGAAGCACTCTTGAAGCTGACAAGGAGCTAAAATGATAGTAAATGAGCGTGAGTAACCTCGCACGTTCTCATATGATGGCGCTTTGCCCAAAAATGAGGTACCCTAGCAGCTCCCTTATGCCTCTGAACTCTTTACGGTTTAATTTTCCACAAATATAATTTAATTTCGTTTCTCATGGGATGAAAAGTTTAAAAGCGACCGATGTGGATAATTTAGATAGATGGAGCTAAGGTTCGATCGTGATCTGAGAACGAGTTGAGAGGTTCCTTAGCTGTGGGCACCTAAACGTGTGGAAGACTGGGTCGATAGAATCAAACATGGCGGCAGACTAGACGCACAAGTTAAGGATTTTTTTAAGGATTCAGGCAAATTTGAGGTTTTCTGCACACTAGAAATCATCGTCGAATGGATCTGCGAGATTCCTTTGGCATTATATTAGCGACAGCCAGAAGTAGAGGACAGAGTCTATTATTTCATTATCCATATTTACCGCCTTTCTGGACTGAAGGGAGAGAAAAAGGTGAGGTGCACAGTATAGAATGGCCATGTTGCAGACGCATCACAGCAGGCCTGGAGGAAATCTAGCGTGTATAGAGCCATTTCAATTTTTCGTGGAAAGAGCATGTGCACTTGTCTCATTCTCCAGCTTCAGACTGGTTCACTATTGTAAGTTCTTAAAATTCTTGCACTGTGCGTGCGAAACTTAACTTCAGTGCATCAGTTGCCTTGCAGAAATCCCCAAGAATCGTTTCGCCTTGGGTAAAGTTGTCTCTTCTATTTGCTTATTATTATATGGGGGATTGAACACAGGGTTCATATGGGTCCTGGAAAACCTGGAAAGTCCTGGAATAGGCCATTTTACAGTTGTGTACTTAGTTGCCAAGCCTTTGATTTGGAGTGAGGCTGAAGGTGACCTTGTTGTGATAGAGACCAGTATCTAGTTAGCATGATAACAAATTAATTTGCATTTCAAAAGCAGCAAGGTTTGTATCATAACAAGGTCACCCTCAGCCTCACTCCTGTTCAAAGGCTTGGCAACCAAGCACACAACTGTAAAATGGACTATTCTGCTTTGACATTTTCCAAGTCTGGAAAGTCCTGGAAAAAGACTACAGGTCCCAGAAAATCCTGGAAATCTGCTTAACTCAAGTTTTCAGTTTGTACATTTCAGAATGTACATTAAAAGAAATGATTGTAAGACTCTAGGGAGAATTGATTTTGAAATTGTGGGAGTGAGAGGGTGTAAGGTGAAATTTGGAGTCCTGGAAAATCCATCTGAGTCTTAAAAAAGTCCTGAAAAAGTGTGTAAAATTTCTTTCTTAAAAAGGGTATGAACCCTGTGAACACCATGCAGAAGGGTGGATAAGATTTAAATATCATGCTCTTAACTTTTTGTTTCCTTCATAATGGTAAATTTTCAAAGTCCTTTTAATTTTAAGCCTATGAAATTGGCATGGCTATGCAAATCCCCAATAAGTAGCATATGTTAAATTATCATTACCACATCTGACTGTGCTAAGATGGTTCTAAGGTTTGGTAAACTGCCAAAAAACTGCATAGGAATTTTATATCTATTGAAATTCTATCATCATATGCATTACCTACATTTCAGAAATTTTTCTGGAATCAAAGATGGTTATCTCATTGGGTGAGTTCAATATGATTTAAAATAATTTGAGATCATTGAGATAAAACTGATTTTAGTTACCATTACAAGTACAGAAAGGGATACAGGTGTAATGGTCTAATTTTGCACCCTTCGGTATTTTTCTTATGGCTAATTTAGAGGACATTTACCAGTTGAATAAATTTTCTGAAGTTTGCAAGTCAACTGTTTCACAGTATTGTGGATAACCTAGTCATTGTCATTGTCACATTTACCCCCATTGTCCACTGAGCTTAACATGAAAAGATGATAACCTCCCTATGTATTAAATGAAGAATTGAAATCCTGTCTTCTAATTACTCAAAGGCTCTTAACTCCCAACCAACATTTACATGATTAATGGCTAGTCCCTTTTATACAAAGTGTTCATGTTAGTTGTCGTGGTTATGAAATCATTTTTCGTTTCCCAAGGAATCATTCTTGTACTTACTGCACTGGCCATGGTGTAATGTGTAATGTAAAGAAGCTGAACTTCATCTGATTTTGGAGTATAAATCAAAATTAATGGCAATAAAAGTCTACTTTATAACATGCTCCTGTGTGTCACTAGTTTCTTGCTCGAATTATCCTTGATGGAACGTGACAAGAGGTCAATGTATATAATGTACACTGACAAGATGACCAAAAAGAAACTTAAACCTCTCATTTTACTTTTATAATCTGCATATATGTTTCAGTTTTACTTTCTCCAAGGTAAAATGAGCTGCAAACTCATGAGTGCATGGATATAGGAGTGCCAAAACTAAATGAACTTTGAGATAGCTGTGTAGAATTTCTCTAAGTGTGACACAAACTAAGTTGTTACATCTCGGTACAACATGTTATTCCTTGAAGTTAGGAAAAAGTGATTCTTATAGTATTCTTTTTGACAAAATGAAGGTTCCAAATGCAATATCCTATCAAGTCCACCTCTCCTCCCTTATTCATGGACAAGTACAAAGTCACAACAATCGGCACATATTACCGTTGGTGAACTTAAATTGCTCACATCTAACCTTGCAAATTTACACTGCAGCTGTTTCCCCTCTCCCTCGCCCACCTTGATTAAGGGTCTCCCTGTAATAAATATCCTCTGCTATATCCTGAATTGAAAATGATGTTCCTTGGACACCAATTGGAGGATTTACTGTTAATGGAAAAACCAGGCCAAAAAAGGGGATTCGACTTGTAATAGTTGACTCTATTAAATTTCACTTTGAATTTTGACCCTTCTTCTGTTATCAATAGATACATGTAGACTGAATTATTGTGCATGTTTTAAATGATCTATGAAAGGAAGCAATTATAGGAAAATGTCAAGTATCCAATTCTAGATGATCTTCACAGTAAAAAGTGTGTGATTTATTTCTTATTTTCTGCCTTCCATTAATTTGTGGTTCTGCATTATAAGGAATGCAAGTGTCCAAAGGAAAATATTGTACAGTTAAACAAAGTTCTATCTGAACAAATTGTGTATGATAAGATAGCTATGCTCAACACAAGACTGCAGACAGATCAACAGATAAGAAACAAAGATCTTCCTGAAAGATATTATACTGTACACCGACAAAAGAATTCAAGGGACTGGTGTTGTTCTTTTCATTGCAATTTAATGTAGGTAATAATTATTCTAAAGAGGGTAAATAGTTCTGTACAAAATGCACAAATTTCAGTGTAATTTCAGAGTGTGGAGCACAACTGACTCATTTGGATGGGGACATGATCAGACACTTGTATATGTATGTATTTCTTTAATGTTTACTTTCCTCAGGGCTTGTTAAATGCATAACAAGAGAAAGGAATTAATGCCTCAGCTGGTATCCAGCCATAGTAAGGAATGGTTGACTTAGATTTATACATCTTATGAGCACATATGCACTGTAGCCTTGACTGGGACAATGTATAAGGAGCTATAATGGTACAATTTGCCCATGGTAAGGTACTACATATAATTTGTCAGCAGCTGTTGAAAGTTACTTCGTAGTTTTCATACTGTTGGCAATGCTGTTAAGCTTTTGCCTCAGATATCTTCATGGAAGTTTCTGAAAAAATATCATCACAGGCTCTTGAAGATTGTGCCTTTTGAAACTATTTTTACATTTTCTACTCATGCTCCCAAAGTGTATTTTGCACAAAGTTACATTATACAATTTTATGGGGCTTGAGAGAGACCTGTTGTGGTTGTTGGGGTAAACTGATTTCTCCATGGACTTGCCAAATTTTTTCTACTCATTTTTTAATGCTTAGAAGCCACTGACATTTTAATCCTGTTCTCAAGGATTAGCCAGGTTTCAGAATTTTCCATGCCTTGTTTTTTTAAAGCAATGGCTTTTCTTTTCACATAGCATTACACAATTTATATTTAGGGTGCAGAGATGAAGAGAAGGCATTTAATGGCAACCATAGGACAAATACAATCAGCATACCAAAAGCTACATATTAGGTATGTTTTGTTTGCACCTGCTATCAATGGTAGCTGATTTGTTCAGCTTCACTTTTGATATGAGGATAATGGTAGGATCATCTACACAAGTTTAATTGTGTAATTCTGCTCCTCTCCTTTGTTGGCATTGGGAAAACTTGTTTATGAAAACAGAGTCATTTTTACTTCCAAGTAGATTGTTTTGTGAAAGAGCAAGTTTGGCAGGCTTTGAAATTGATAAAAATTGTTTCCATGCATTGAATTTAGTATTTAAAATAAAGTGAATTTTTAATGCACCAAAATTTAGGAAAAATTGTTTGTAAGTTTTCCCCTTTCATGCATAAAGAGTTTATTCCCGGATTAGGTGTTTCACAAAATAAAGAAATTGGTGTTTTTTTAATTTTTTTTACAGAGTTCAGGCAAGTGTTGCAAGCACACTGATCTTTTTGAATAAACTTCCCCTTAAATCGAACCCTATAATAAGGCCCATCATGGACTCTATCAAGAAAGAAGAGCAAACCATTATGCAGGTCTGTGTGTACTTTCCCTTTATATGTTTACTTCATATCTCGAGTAAAAGTTAATGCTATAAGTCATGGATCTCCCTGACGATTGTACACTCTGAAACTTAAATATGTACATGATAAAGCAAACTCAATGCATCGTGCAATATGATATTCAATGTAATTACTCAACCCACTATGGAAATAAGTTGTTTTCACTTGCAGGTGTACTCTCTTTTTTTGCCTTTCTTATGCCTGTCTTGATTTAACAATTTAAACTATTAGGAAAAGTGATGCCTGTAGGAGCCCGCGGCTATGATTATTGTCCAATTCTTATTTGAAGTCTATTAGAAGTTGTTCCCCTTTTTATCGGCCACGGAAAGTGAAACAGGTTGCACAGGAACTTACCGATCAAACTACACCCATAGAGGCTCAAGATTCTACCATTGAACACAATTTTTTTCTCGTCTTTTCTCTTCGCAGACTACGTAACAAGGTCAAAAACCACAGTTTAGTCGTAGCATCGTACAATAGTGAATTCTTCTGGTAAGGAGAGTTACTGAAGGGTACCGGTAATTGAAAATACACATTGTTAAGGCACAGCAGTTATTTCAAAGAAATGTCTCGTTTGTTTCGTCCGAACAGATCAGTGCTCTGGAAGTACTGTGTCCTTGACGAGGGCCATATTATAAAGAAAGGAAAAACAAAGGTAGGTTACGTTTTGGTGTTTCCTGTAGAAAGCAAACGTTGAGGAGACCGATGATAATTCCCTGACAGAAAAAAAAACCGGTGGAGACGAAGATATTGTATATTTGGTATTTTCCATGTGTTATCTCTCTCACAGGATTTAAACAGGTTCTCCTTTTTATTACTGAAGTTTCATTGATGCTTGTTGCTTGAGAATAAATTTCGAATCGTCCGAAATGGAACAGTAGCTATGTAGTCCAGTATTCAAATTAAAGGCGGACGGTAAGAAGCTCCTACGAGTATCGGCCCCTTTAAGTAGTTAGGACGGAATCGTAAACAGGCTCTTTGTAATGCATCGTCATTGATGTCGACACGACATAGTGGGCGGCTTAAGCTCCACTTTTTTCAATTTGATTTTTTTTCTTTCCTTCTAGCTTGCTAAAGTCATTAAGCAGCTACGAGCCAGTCATCGACTTATACTCTCGGGAACACAAATCCAGGTACGAATGGAGGGGCTTTTATTAAGCAAATGAAGCTATGCGATTTAAATATGGGAAGATGACGAGTCACTGTTCCCACAGCTATTCCACATGTAGATCTTAAAATCTTCTTCATCTACCTATGAAGAGGAGGATTAATATTTTCCTCTGCCTTGTATAATGTGAGGAAATGTCAACAGGAGCTTCTGTCGAACAGCAAAACGTTGTTCATGTTTCTGAAGTATTCTACGTCACAAGATTAAATATTCAGACAATTGAGACTTGCTCGTTCCAATGTGTCGTTCATTTTTGCTTCATTCTCACCATACTCCTTTGTTATGAGTTATCTTTCCGTACGGTAGCGTAATTTTGTAGTTTTTTTGTATTACTTTACCTTTTTTAGTCTTGCAAAGATTTGATACGGCGCTTTACGTTCATAACATGCTCATGTTTTATTTTCAGAGTAATGTCCTTGAGCTGTGGTCATTGTTTGATTTCTTAATGCCTGGTTTTCTCGGAAGTGAAAAGCAGTTTCAGTCTAGGTTTGGTAAACCCATTCTACAGTGTAGAGACGCAAAATCTTCCTCTAAGGAACAAGAAGCTGGTGAGTGTCCATGGATTGATTACTAAGTAGCTAACACACAACCTGCGTAGCTTTTGGTCCTTGATGAAAAATAAAGCAGTCTAGACCGTGAGTAAAATGAACGTCAGAGCTCCAATTCTCTTTCCGTCACTCAAGAGTTCCACAAAGCCGCTAGATACACGTGTTAGTCACCTCAGCACTCTGACATCTGGCTTAGCGTTTGTTGAACAAATAAGACAATAGATGTTGTGCTTCACTAGTTAAAAAGAAAGAAACCGGCCTCTGCAAGACGCTCACACTTTTCAGCTATCATAGGATTAATACTTCGTGTATTTGACTGAAATGTTAGATGGTTTTACCCTGAATTTCCCGCCAGTCTCACCCTTTTCATTCCAAAGACCACGCCCTAAAGAAAGTGAGTTGTCCCTCCTCGATGATGATTTTGTTGAAAAAGTAGAAAATGAAGATCCTCTAGCAGAAGACTGTTTGCCTCTCAGTAAGATTTCATAGCATTGTGGGTCATACATGAGGTGATACCGTGGTCTGTATTTACATATGTGTCCCATTCTTAGGGGCCTTGGCCATGAAGGCCCTTCATCGTCAGGTTTTACCATTCCTATTGAGGCGCCTGAAAGAAGATGAGCTGCAAGATCTTCCACCTAAGATCATTCAAGATTACTACTGTGAACTAAGTCCGCTACAGGTCAGTCTGTTGCTATGGCCAACAATCAATGTGCGCCACTGGGTCGATGTATAATAGTTTTCGACCATATTTGATATTTCTGGACAGGAGATGAATATTCAAGCAGTTGTGCGAAAATTTCAAGGATTTTTGTATTTAGTGGTATTTTTTATCATTTTTTATTGTTTATTTCGACTTATTTTGAATTATTCCACGAGCGCGCGTTGGATATGAAATGACGGGCCTCGTTGGCGATAATCATCTCATATCCAACAAGGGCGAGTAGATTGACCCTTTTATCAAATATGCCCCAAACTATAAATAAATCTTCCTAACTTTATTTTGTAAGAAAAACGGAATGTTACAATGCATAAAAACACTTCCGATTTCACTCGTCTTCATGCGCGCGCGTGATGACTCATAACTCATGATGGCTAAGCCAATGAAAACTCTTGAAATGCATCATCCAATGATCCAGTTTTTAATAACAACTTGTAGTCAGCTTTCCAATTTCCCCAAGGTGGATAGAACAGTCAACACCTCTTTCGCGTCTTCCTTTGTTCTCAAACCTATGAAAGACATTCTCATTGTCCGCTCGTTTCTAAACCCAATTGTCAAGTGAAAACATACTATACAATTAGATATTTTATAAATTGAGTCTTCAAGTCGGACTTTTTTTTTCTGTCAGACTCCAGAAGTTTATAATAATAATAATAATAATAATAATAATAATAATAATACAGTATTTATATAGCGCTATTTCTATTGCTATTCAATAGCGCTTTACAATTCATTTATAAAAGACTGATAAAATTTATAAAAACGTAAACATCACTAAAATATGAGTAAAAAACTAGCTAATAAAAAATCTGTAATGATGAGAGTAAAAACTGTGAAACTTATAATAGAACTAATTCACTAACTAATTAACTAACTAACTAACTAACTAGCTGACTAACTAATTAACTAACCAACTAACTAGCGACCTAGCTAACTATAAAATAGCTAATTAACTCGCTAAGCTAATTATAAAATTTGTTAAGAAGGTTAATTATAAAATTTGTTAAAAAGGTATGTCTTTATACAGGTCTTAAAGTCTAATAGCGAGCTGCTCTCTTTTATGTTGTTCGGAAGAGAGTTCCATAGAGTCGGTGCTACAAAAGAGAAACACCTGTGACCATAACTTACTAGCTTGACAGGTGGTACTTTAAGTAAGTTTTTGGAGGAGGACCTCAGATTTCTGGTTGGTACATAAGGCTTCAGCACTTCAGTGATGTAACTAGGGGCTTGTCCGTTGAGCGCTTTGAAAGTCAAAAGTAATATCTTGTAATCTATGCGCTGGCTAACTGGGAGCCAGTGAAGCTGCTTTAAAACAGGTTTGATGTGGTCATACTTTCTTGTACGAGTGACAACACGAGCTGCAACATTCTGGACATTTTGTAGACGATCTATCAGGAATTTGGGTAATCCATATAGTAGCGAGTTGGTGTTATCTAGCTTAGATGTAATGAACGCATGAACTAGTTTTTCAGTATCTGCTAGAGATAAGCAGTCTCTTATCTTGCTAATGTTTCTAAGATGGAAGAAACAGGCTTTGCAGGTACTGGTAACATGCTTATCTAGTGACATGTGCTCATCAAAGATAACTCCAATGTTCCTTGCAGAGGGAGATGGCTCGATCCGCTCACCAGACACATCAACATACTCTATTGATGGGGGTGGACGGTGTCGTGCACTCAAGATCAATAGCTCCGTCTTTCCTCTGTTTAGTTTCAGTTTATTGCACACCATCCACGAGTCTATCTCAGAAACAAACGCCTCTATTTTTTCTATAGAGCTAGGTAGTTCGGCGGGGGTGGGCTTGAAAGAGAGATAGAGCTGGGTGTCGTCGGCGTAGAGATGGTAATTAAGTCTGTGCCGTCTAATGATGTCCACAATGGGTGAAGTGTATAATAAGTATAGAACCGGACCTAGTACTGATCCCTGGGGGACACCGTACCGAAGTTCTTTCATCTTTGACTTGTTTCCATCAATTATCACAAACTGTTTTCGGTCTTGGAGATATGATCGAAACCATTTTAGCACATTTCCTTTTACTCCATAGCGTTTTGCCATTCTTTCCAGTAGTAGATCATGGTCGACTGTATCAAACGCCGCAGACATGTCTAACAGTAACATGACAACGCATTTTTGATTGTCTATTTCGAAGAGAATGTCATTTTGCACCCTCAAGAGTGCAGTCTCTGTGCTGTGAAAACGCTTATACGCAGACTGAAAAGATTCCTCTAGATCATTATCACGTAGGTGATCACTCAATTGACAAGAAACTGCCTTTTCAATTATCTTTGATATAACCTTCAGATTTGAGATAGGTCTAAAATTTGAATAATCCTCGGAGTCCAGGTTGTTCTTCTTCAACTTTGGTTTGATCACTGCTTCTTTCAGTGCAGCGGGCATTGATGCTGATTGGAGCGACATGTTCACGATGTTGGTTAAGACAGGTAGAAGGGCTGATTTACATTCCTTTAGAATAGATGCCGGTATAGGATCAAGATCACAAGATTTTTTACCGATAGTGTCTACAAAACCTTCAATCTCTCTCTCTGACATCACTCTAAACTCTTTGAATTCGGCATGACAAGGCTGTTTGTTTGCTTCGCAGGACTGGGTATTAGAAGTCGCTTCATTGGATAGCTCTGTTCTTATTGTCGCTATCTTCTTGTCGAAAAAGTCGGCAAAATTGTTCGTAAGCTCAATCGTCGAGGGTGCGGTCGGATAGCGTCTCTCTACTTTGCGGTGTAATAGCTTGTCGACTGCGTTGAAAAGGACTTTTGGATCTGATGCATTCTCTGAAATAATAGATGAGTAGTATGAAGCCTTTGCATCCTTAAGCATTTTATTCACAACCCGGCACTGGTCGACATATATCTGTCTGTCGGCGCACAGTCTTGACGATCGCCAACGGCGCTCCAGCTTCCGGCGTTTTCTCTTAGCATCACTAATACCCTCGTGGTACCATGGTGCTGATGGGCGGAGAGTTATCACGCGTCGTTTTAAAGGGGCATGCCTTTCAAGTGTTTCCGTCAGTGTGTTTTCGTATTTTTCAATGAGACCCGTAAGATCAAGGGTGCTAGTTGACAGAAGGTTGGACTGCTTTAGGTCATCATTAAAACTGCTCATATTTACCGAGCGCAGTTTACGATAACTAATTTCCTTTTGTTCCAGGGGTGGTTTCTTTAGGCGAAGCTTGCAGTGTATAGCAGAGTGATCGGACAGCATGGGATCCCGTATTCCAGTGCTATTTACCAGTTCGTCCTCGGCTCTAGTTATAATCAGGTCTAAGGTGGGTCCATTTACATGTTGGACAAGACCGAACGATTCTAAGATGTTGTTAAATTTGACAGTATCCAGATTGCTGATATTATCCACGTGATAGTTGAATTCACCCACTATGAGTAGGTTACCAGGGGACACAACTAACTGTTCTGCGAGAATGCAGAATTCTTCAAAGAATAGAGCACTATTTAGTTGATTTGCCTTAGATGGAGGTGGTCTATAGATGGTAAAAATCCTTGTAGACCCAGTGGAGCATGTCGTTACGATGTCCAGGTATTCGAAGGACTTGAAATTTCTTTGGGTTTGTTTCGTAACCTTCATGTGTTTCTTTATTAGGAGGCCAACTCCTCCCCCTCGTGCGTTTTTCCGAGGAACGTGGTAAAACTGGTATCCAGTGGGGCAAACTTCGGCGATGGAAAAATTATAGTTTTCATTATTATTCAGCCATGTCTCAGTCAATGCGAAAAAGTCTACGTTATTTTCGACTGCATAATCCTTGATCGCAAGTTCCTTCTTATTGATTGATCTGGTGTTCAACAAACAGAAGTCAATGGGTACGAATCCATTCTGCAGTTTTTGCTTTGAGCATCTTATGCTGATAAGATTGTGCCAATTCACTCCTCTGGGACAGCAATTTTTGGAGCCAAGGGTGGCGTTGTACAACACAGTGGCTGGCCGTAATGCATGGCTGCGTTTGGCTTGCGATGAAACAATGACCGGTATTGTTCTATTTCCAGAGGGCCCGGGATTGAGCTTAAATGTCAGATCGCCAATTAGTTCCATGTTGAAAGCGGCGGAGCTGTTGGGATAATAAAAGCATGGTCTTTTGTGTCTTTTCGTCCTGCGCCGCTTTGATAAATTCCTGTGCAGAAACGAACCAGTGATTGTGTAGCAATTCGTCCAGCGATGTGAAATGCTCGTTGTGAACAAAACATCTTTGTTAGAGTAATTAGATGTATTGTGAAGCAAGATTCCGGCAGCTTTGTGGGTCGAACGGAAATGCGACGGTGGATAGAAAAAATCCCTTCTAGGAGGCAGAATATTCAGCGTTGAGTCGCATTTTGGAGGCCAGTTTGTAGATTCGTAGCTTCTGTAATGTCTTCCGTTCAGAAATGGTTGGTTGGTCCAGTAGAGAGCGAAGTAGAGGAGAAAGAGTGTAGAGCGATCACATGCACGTCTTACCCGCATTATGCAAATCAATAAAAAAAAAAGTTTAAACTGAACATCGCCAACACAGTGATCTCGCAAGACAACTCAAGCCTATTGACCATGGATACTGGACAACTCCTGGATCTCTTTTCAGTCGACCAAGCAAAGAAGAGAGAAAAACCAAGCGCACAACAGTCGAATGCAACTGGGAAGACTTCGCTCAAAACTATGATTGAAAATTTGGGAGAGCTATGGGACGAGGAACAGTATGAAACAGAATACAATTTAGACAACTTCATTGGTTCGCTGAAGTGAAAAATAGTATGCGTCATTTTGGGATAGATGATTGTCAGGTTGAAAACCTGGCCCTATGTCTGCGTTGGTGGAGACGAAGTCGCTCTGGTCATTGAAGTTTACCTTGGAGCAGCCATAACGATTCAAAAAGGAGAACCGAGGTTAATAGAAAGGTTAAACACCTTCTTGGGTCGTTGCCCCGCATTTTGCGAAAGGAAGTTGGAAATTCAAACATTGCTTAGGAAGTGACAAAGAAAACAAGTAAGGAAACAGACAACCAAAACAAATTTTGATTTGATATTCTCAAATTAAAAATGCCTCAGAAAATTGACGGTGATGTAAACATTTTGGAGGTAATAGGCTGAATTTCATAAAGTTAGCTCGCCTTTGCATATTAGTAAAATAATAAGAACACATTCAGAGTAATTTGAACGTAGCTAGCGTATATTCGGGCATAGGATGTCGCGCTCTAGGAAAGACACTTTCCTTTGTTTGATTTAGATCAAATTCCCACTTACGAAACGAAACATCTTTGGTGATGGCAATTAGGCATGTGGTGAAATAAAGGTTTTCACTCTGTTATAGTTGTATTGTTTTGTTCCTTTTTTCCGTTATGTTAAAGCTAGGAGAGGAAGAGGACTGTTGGTGGGTTTTATTAATAGACTGGTCATCACAATTCTCCTGAACTTTGAACAAAATCAGGAACTTTTTTTTGTGATTAGTACCCGTAGTATCCGTTTGAATCTTGAGTAAGAATAGCTATAATCTAAGCATTTGGATATCAAGTTCAAAAAGTTCTACTCGATTAGGAGTAAAAGACTTAATGAATCCCAGTTAAACGATGACTAGACCTGGGTAAGGGCTGTCTAATGACTGAGACATGTGAAACCCTAACTACTCCGGCAACAGCACAAAGGAAGGCGACCGAGCCAGTAAGATATGATACGAAATAAACTCCACTAAGAGGAAAACATAGTTTAGCATATACATTATTAACAGATAATCACGTTTTTCCTCGTACAATTTGCTTAGGGCTAGGGCTAGGGCTAGGGCTAGGGCTAGGGCTAGGGCTAGGGCTAGGGCTAGGGCTAGGGCTAGGGCTAGGGCTAGGGCTAGGGCTAGGGCTAGGGCTAGGGTTAGGACTAGGACTAGGGCTAGGACTAGGACTAGAGTTAGGGTTAGGTTAGTTAAATCAACAACCGTATATTTTTAAAGAACTAAAAAATTTTACACGCCTTAAGGGTTCGTGTAATTTGGGTAGCCTTTGAACAGTTCACTTGTGCTAATTTTCCCCAAGTTGTACTTAAAATCTTGTGATTTTCTTATGAAAATCTATAATTCATATAAATATTAAGTAATAAATGCATTTTAAGAACAACAAAAAGATAAAGCGTTAACAGTTTTAAAAAACGTTCGCTATTGACATATTCCTTGTGTACCCTAAAATATTGTTAAGACGGTTCATAGCGGCATCGGTGATTTGATTCATCTCCATATTAAGTTTTGTAACTTTACACGTTGGTGCCTGTAATGCTTGACATAGACTGACAACACCGGCATCGGTGATGTGATTAAAACCCAGATCAAGTTCGGTTACTTTACATGTTGGTGCCTGTAATGCTTGACATAGAGTGGCAACACCGGCATCGGTGATGTGATTAAAACCCAGATCAAGTTCGGTTACTTTACATGTTGGTGCCTGTAATGCTTGACATAGACTGGCAACACCGGCACCGGTGATCTGTTTAAAACCCAGATCAAGTTCGGTTACTTTACATGTTGGTGCCTGTAATGCTTGACATAGACTGGCAACACCGGCATCGGTGATCTGATTACCACCCAGACGAAGTTCGGTGACTTTAGATGTTGGTGTCGGTAATGCTTGACATAGACTGGCAACACCGGCATCGGTGATCTGATTACAACCCAGATCAAGTTCGGTGACTTTACATGTTGGTCTCTGTAATACTTGACATAGACTGGCAACATCGGTATCGGTGACCGTGCAAGAAGCCAGTTCAAGTGTGGTGATTGTATTCCATTCAGATTCCTTCTCTTCACTGAGTGCACCTAAAACATTTAATGTAAAAGACACAGCAGGACAGTCCACATCCCCCATCCTAGAGCCAGAAAGACCAAAATATCCATTTCTTATGTCGAATACGTCGTGAAATCTCTTTACTATTCCCTTGGCAAACTCAATGTCTTCGTATCTTAGGAGACATTTAGAAATTAATTCCCCCTTTTTGGCTTCTTTTTCCCATAAGTCGTCGCTGAGAAATGTGTGGATAATCATCTTCTCCTCAAATTCGTTGTCTTTTTGCTTGGACAAAATACCAGACATAAACAGAACTACTTCTGTAGACACATGTTTGGGGGGGATAGTTCTTGTCTCTACAAACCAACGCGCCGCCAAGTACTCTTGAAGAGTCAAATGTGTAAAACAAAAATGTTTAGTCGTCTCAGAAAAAGATTTTCTGAAAGGAGGACCGCAATGAAGAAGACCGCTTCCACACAGAATCAGTTCAACCTCATGTAAGTTCAAAGTTTTCAAATCCTCTTTAAAGAAAAGAAACTTTCTCTCCAGAAGAAGTTGAGCTGCCAGCTTTGATAATTCATCCAGAGTCTTCTTGAGAGAGGCTCTTTTCTTTGTATCGTGTCTTCGCACGAACATGTTGACCACTCCATCATAAAGGTCACTTGTTTTCACCGGGAGAGGATTATTCTTCTTTGGTTGCTGTAGAGTATATTCGAAGTAGGAGCACATAAGAAAACAGAGCACAGGAATGTGGGCAAAGCTGACAAGATTGTCATTCTTTGTAATGTGGTCCATTACAATGTTTTTCATTCGGTCGTTGTTTTTGAAATACTTTCCAATGTATTCTTTTACCTGTGGCTCGGAAAACCCTATAATTTCAACGTATCTGTCAAAATAGATGTCTTTGGCTTTCATTTCGTCAGATTCGTCGGGTCTTGACGTGATCATGACAACCGAACCTCTCAGTATTTTTCCTTTGATAAGCTTGGCACACAGTGCTGCTACTGGCATCTTCTCTTTGGCGTTATTTGGGTACTTTTCATCCGAATCACTAGCGATATACTCTCGTTGTGAACACTCGTCATACCCGTCGATGATAATCAAAATTTCTTCGGAATGATGAAGAATGTACTCAAATATAGAGTCGTCGATATTTGAGTAGTCATCCAGCGCTGAAGATCGGTTTAAGATATCCTTTAAGGTAACAGGGTCGTCCCCAAGTAGGTTAAGCTGACGGAACGTGAGCAAGTATGCGAACTTAAAATCAGGTAATTCTGCATTTGCTCTGGATCGAAACAATTTGTTGTCAGCCCAATCTCTGATCAGCTTTTGACAAAACAGTGTTTTACCGATGCCTGCCTTTCCAGCGACAAGAACAGATTTTGGATGTTTCCCATCGGTTGGGATGAAAATTTCTTGAGAGCTTTTAATTTTCTTTCCTTTTATTTGACCGTACTGGCGAAGGCGTTTTTTTCGTTTCCCATCGGTTGGGATGATAATTTCTTGAGAGCTGTTTATTTGCTTTCCACTTATTTGACCGTACCGGCGAAGGCGTTCTTTTCTTTTCACATGAGGATCTTCGACTGGTTTTCTTCCATGTTGCATGAGAATGTTGGTGAATATGTCATCTGTTCTTACTTTGGACATGGTCGGTAAGGCCTGAACGAGGTACTCGGTGTGGCTTTTTATTGATTCTTTCAACGCATCGGAGTATTCCGCTACAACTGAAAGGAAAACCGTTACCTTTATTTATTTTGATAAACTATTCATTTAGTAACTTTTCCGATACTCGACGAAGAGTCATTGATCTGCCTGACTTGTAACGCGATTGGTTATCACGCTAGCAGAGTTTTGCTTTAATTAGGCTTTCTGAAAAGTGCAAGTTAATCTTGAATCCGTTCGCAATTAATTGACACCAAATGCCAAATGCCAAATTTAGATTAATCTTTAGCTGACTCTCACCCTGTGAACACCTCGCTATTACAGACACCATGCCACAGTGGACAAGAGCCAACCCCTGAGGAAACGCGTAAAGAAATGACTGAAATAGATTCCCTTTGAACTCTTGCTGTTGCTATAAAGTTTTACTTATTTTATCTCTTGCTATAGCAGACACTTCAATACTTCATCCAAAATCCTGACTCACATAATATAAAGCAACTTTATGATAAAGGAAAACAAAGAAACCATTCTTCAGTTGGGTGCAAACATTTGAATTTCTATCGTACCCTTTTATTACGGACTCTCACTACTGCAGACACCATATCACCCCCCACCCCCCATGGTGTCTGCGGTAACAGCAGTTGACTGTGCTTGGAAAAGTAACAACTGACATAACTGTTAAAAGAATTTAAGAACATTCTAATTATCACCTAAGAATTTTAATTTTGATAAATCCTTAGCTTCAGGGTCTCTTTTCACTCACCTTTCTTTTCCTGAAGTTTCACAGTGCTGTGTCCTACTTCCTGTTTTCTTTTGTGACCAGAAGTGGACAGTAAGGTGGAGGGTGAAGTACCTGAGAGGAAAAGTACAAAGAGCAATTCATGGTGTTACTTTAAATAGCGACATGAAAACAGGTCAAATCAACATGCAATTAACTGACATACCGTGTCACGACGTCACCGTCGGTTGTTTGAGTCATAATTTAAGATCAATATTGAAAACACCCAGTTTATCATTATATACTGTTTCACCAACCCCAGCCTCTACCATCTCAATATTCCCTTATAGCAAAACACAGAGAGAGGGAAAACTAAATTGGGTATAACTGCCTTAAAAAAAACATTTTTAATGAGAACTAAATGTATTTAAAAGTATTCTTAGATCAGTTTTACCATGAAATTCAATTTAACAGCATCATTTATTCACCTTCCATTCTTTGGAGTTTCATACGTGGCTCTTCTAGTTCTTCTTCAGGATCAAAGGTGGAAGATCCAGGAAGAGGCAACATGCCTAAAAATAAAGTTATACAGAGAGATATTAGCAATTCTACTAATAAATAGTTAGAAACAAACAATTACCAACTTGTAGTTAAAGATAGATTTAAAAAAGGTGCTCAAAACATCTATTTGATATTCACATATATATCTCATGTATATTGTCTTAACCCTTTACATCCTATCATCAGTCTGCATATTCTCCACACTGCTCCTTATACATTTCCTAGTGTGCTGAAAAGGAGAATTTGTTTGCCAATCAAAAGTTTCCTTCTCAGTTGACCATGTCCTTTATTCTCATCACCATCATGAGCAATTCAGGAGTGATATTGTGGGAGAAATTAGATGCTGGTCACTCTTAGGGTTTATTCCACAAACCAACTCAAATTACTTTCACATGAGTAGAGAATCAGGCACAATCATATCTGGAATAATTTACATTATTTTACATTATTTACAGCAATATATGTATTTATGGTGTTATTTTTCTTTGATAAATAATAATTAACACAGCAAACCAACATGTGACCATATGTATATAAGTGCACAAAATTTATCCAAAATACATCACCAATGTCAGTTTTTCAATACATAATTTATGATTAAGGTTGGGGAAAAACCTTCATTATACTATTATTATACTATTATTATGATTATGATTATAATTATTATTATTATTATTATTATTATTATTATGATCATTTTATTATTATTATTAAAACTGTTTTACCATCTACTGCCACTGATCTAAAAATAGATAAATAAATTGGGTTTTAATTCCTCTCAAATTAATCTTTTTAATGAAGAACTGAAAGTATTTCGAATAATTGTCAGTTTACTTTTACCCTTCAGACCCTAGCAACCTTAAATGTTTAATCCCAAAAGCACACTTCTTTATACTTGACATCATGGCTGAACACACTGAACATATTCACTTAAGAAATTAATTCAAACTGAGCTTCCTCTTCACCTTTTCTTGGCTTCAAGGTCTCTTTTCACTCACCTTTCTTTTCCTGAAGTTTCACAGTGCTCTGCCTTACTTCCTGTTTTCTTTTGGGACCAGAAGTGGACAGTAAGGTGGAGGGTGAAGTATCTGAGAGGAAAAGTACAAAGAGCAATTCATGGTGTTACTTTTAATGGCAACACGAAAACAGGTCAAATCAACATGCGATTAACTGACATACTGTGTCACTATCAGTTGTTTGAGTCATAATTTAAGATCAACATTGAAAACACCCAGTTTATCATTATATACTGTTTCTGTCACCAACCCCAGCCTCTACCATCTTAATATATTTCCTTATAGCAAAACACAGAGAGAGGGAAAACTAAATTGGGCATCACAATCATATCTGGAATAATTTACATTATTTTACATTATTTACAGCACTATATGTATTCATGGGGTTACTTTTCTTTGAGAAATAATAATTAACACAGCAAACCAACATGTGACCATATGTAAAGAAGTGCACGAGATTTATCCAAAATACACCACCAATGTCAGTTTTTCAATACATAATTTATGATTAAGGTTGGGAAAAAACCTTCATTATACTATTATTATACTATTATTATGATTATGATTATAATTATTATTATTATTATTATCATTTTATTATTATTAAAACTGTTTTACCATCTACTGCCACTGATCTAAACATAAATAAATAAATTGGGTTTTAATTCCTCTCAAATTCATCTTTTTAATGAAGAACTGAAAGTATTTCAAATAATTGTCAGTTTAGTTTTACCCTACAGACCCTAGCAACCTTAAATGTTTAATCCCAAAAGCACACTTCTGAATACTTGACATTATAGCTGAACACACTGAACATATTCACTTAAGAAATTAATTCAAACTGAGCTTCCTTTCCTTGGCTTCAAGGTCTCTTTTCACTCACCTTTCTTTTTCTGAAGTTTCACAGTGCTCTGCCTTACTTCCAGTTTTCTTTTGTGACCAGAAGTGGACAGTAAGGTGGAGGGTGAAGTACCTGAGAGGAAAAGTACAAAGAGCAATTCATGGTGTTACTTTTAATAGCAACATGAAAACAGATCAAATTAACATGTGCTGAAAAGGAGAATTTGTTTGCCAATCAAAAGTTTCCTTCTCTGTTAACCCTGTCCTTTATTCTCATCACCATCATGAGCAATTCAGGAGTGATATTGTAGGGAGAAATTAGATGCTGGTCACTCTTAGGGTTTATTCCACAAACCAACTCAAATTCCTTTCACATAAGTAGAGAATCAGGCGCAATCATATCTGGAACAATTTACATTATTTTACATTATTTACAGCAATATATGTATTCATGGGGTTACTTTTCTTTGAGAAATAATAATTATCACTGACAGGAAACCAACATGTGACCATATGTATATAAGTGCACGAGATTTATCCAAAATACATCACCAATGTCAGTTTTTCAATACATAATTTATGATTAAGGTTGGGAAAAAACCTTCATTATACTATTATTATACTATTATTATGATTATGATTATAATTATTATTATTATCATTCTATCATTATTAAAACTGTTTTACCATCTACTGCCACTGATCTAAACATAAATAAATAAATTGGCTTTTAATTCCTCTCAAATTCATCTTTTTAATGAAGAACTAAAAGTATTTCAAATAATTGTCAGTTTAGTTTTACCCTACAGACCCTAGCAACCTTAAATGTTTAATCCCAAAAGCACACTTCTTTACACTTGACATCATAGCTGAACACACTGAACATATTCACTTAAGAAATTAATTCAAACTGAGCTTCCTTTCCTTGGCTTCAAGGTCTCTTTTCACTCACCTTTCTTTTCCTGAAGTTTCACAGTGCTGTGCCTTACTTCCTGTTTTCTTTTGCAACCAGAAGTGGACAGTAAGGTGGAGGGTGAAGTACCTGAGAGGAAAAGTACAAAGAGCAATTCATGGTGTTACTTTTAATAGCAACATGAAAACAGGTCAAATCAACATGCAATTAACTGACATACCATTTCACTATGTTACTGTCAGTTGTTTGAGCCATAAGATCAACATTGAAAACACCCAGTTTATCATTATATACTCTTTCACCAACCCCAGCCTCTACCATCTTAATATTCCCTTATGGCAAAACACAGAGAGAGGGGAAAACTAAATTGGGTATAATTGCCTTTAAAAAAAACATTTTTAATGAGAACTAAATGTATTTAAAAGTATACTTAGACTAGTTTTACCATGAAATCTAATTTAACAGCATCATTTATTCACCTTCCATACTTTGGAGTTTCATAGGTGGCTCTTCTAGTTCTTCTTCAGGATCAAAGGTGGAAGATCCAGGAAGAGGCAACATGCCTAAAAATAAAGTTAAACAGATAGAGATTAGCATCTCTATTGATAAATAGTTAGAAACAGCCATACCAACTTGTAGTTAAAGATACTGTAGATTTAAAAAAGGTGCTCAAAACATCTATTTGATATTCACATATATATCTCATGTATATTGTCTTAACCCGTTACATCCTAACATCAGTCTGCATGTTCTCCACACTGCTCCTTATACATTTCCTAGTGTACTGAAAAGGAGAATTTGTTTACCAATCAAAAGTTTCCTTCTCTGTTGACCATGTCCTTTATTCTCATCACCTTAATGTGTGATTCAAGAGTGATATTGTAGGGAGAAATTAGATGCTGGTCACTCTTAGTGTTTAAAGGGTTTATTCCACAAACTCAAATTCCTTTCACATAAGTAGAGTATCAGGCACAATCATATCTGGAATAATTTTCATTATTTTACATTATTTACAGCAATATATGTATTCATGGGGTTACTTTTCTTTGATAAATAATAATTAACACAGCAAACCAATATGTGACCATATGCATATAAGTACATGAAATTTATCCAAAATACACCACCAATGTCAGTTTTTCAATACATAATTTATGATTAAGGTTAGGAAAAAACCTTCATTATACTATTTTTATACTATTATGATTATGATTATGGTAATATTTATTGTTGATATCATTTTATTACTATCAAAATTTTTTTACCATCTCCAGCCACTGATCTTAACATTCCTTGAGAGAAAAATAAATTGGGTATTAATTTCTTTCAAATGAATCTTTTTGATGAAGAACTGAAAGTATTTCAAATAATTGTCAGTTTAGTTTTATCCTACAGACCCTAGCAACCTTAAATGTTTAATCCCAAAAGCAGACTTCTTTACACTTGACATAATAGCTAAACACACTGAACATATTCACTTTAGAAATTAATTCAAACTTAGCTTCCTGTTCACCTTTCCTTCCCTGTGCTCTTCCAATAAGTTCTAATCCATGACCAGTGGTGGGTATTACAGTGAGGGGTGAAGTACCTAAGAACAAAAAGTACAGGGAGAGATGGAATTTAGAGGATAAGGCACCTAAAATCAGATTTAAAAGAAAACAAATAATGAGGCAACCACTAAATGCTGACATTCAAAACCATACAACACACCTCAAATCATTTTTATAAAAACCCACACACAAATACAGTTAACATTTTCTTTTATAGCTCCTCCAACTAAAATCTTGCCAATTTTTATTTTAGCTTGTTTTATTTTATTTATATTTGGAGCCAAAGATAAATACAACCAGACAGAAAGGGAAATATACTAGGAAATGACTTGAAAACAAATCACTTCTAGCTGCAGATTGTCATTGCATACATAGTCAGCATGAGCTTAGTCATGAAACAATTGGTTCTATCTTGGTGAAAACCTGGACCCCCCTCTACACCTCTGTTAACCCTATGGTGCACCATGTTGAATGAGTTATGTGTTGTGTTCTCAATCTTTTGTAACATGACAAATTTCATATCTGCAAGGACACAAGAAAGAGGGAAAAAGTTAATAGTGCGTGAAAGGGAACTGTTACAGCTGGTTTACTCATATCAAAACATTAACAGAAAGAAATCATGCAATCTGGATGTGCTATCTACATGTACCTGCATTTAGTCTTTTACACAAGGTTTCTATATTTCCAAATACAGTAGGTTAAAGTAACATCACCTACACCTAAAATTTAAGCAAAGATAAAATCATTGAACATACCATTTTCCACGACTTTCTCAATCAGCCCTTTAAACCTCTCACATTCTGCTTTCCAAGAGTACACCTTCCTGTAGTTCTCGCGAAGCTTCACAGCATTGGCTTCTCTCTCTTCCGCACTTTCTTCATACATCTCTCTGATCCTTCGTGCCCATTCACCTTCATCTTCATCCGATCCAACAATGACAGTGTCTTTATTTTTATTTTTTTTATTTTTTTTTATTTATTTATTACAATTTAATGGCACATATAACTTACTACTTACTTACATACTTACATTAATAGATAATAATACAAAAGAGTAAAAGGAAAGGTGCCATAAGGATGGTCCGCAAAAGAGATAAATCCCCATGCACGGCAGACCACCTTTAACAA
Organism: Pocillopora verrucosa; assembly: GCF_036669915.1. Lineage (NCBI taxonomy): Eukaryota > Metazoa > Cnidaria > Anthozoa > Scleractinia > Pocilloporidae > Pocillopora > Pocillopora verrucosa. Next base: position 3,733,147 of record NC_089319.1, read on the forward strand.
AAAAAAAAAACAAATCCAAACTAAAATCAATCAGATCTTGCAGTCAAGTAATCCCTTACACCCCTTTTAAAACAAGAAACACTTGGAGCCTGACGGACCGATAGTGGCAGCCCATTCCACATGTGGACAATCCTATTAAAATAGCAAAACTTAAAAGTATTAGTCCTCGCGTAGTTCTTTTTTAATTTAAGTTCGTCCTTACCCCTCAACGAGTATCTTTCCGAATGCGAATAAAATTGGATATAAGAGGATATATCTATATTAATATACCCATTAAGAACTCTATAAAAAAATAGTACATCAAAAAAGAAGCGTCTGTCCTCTAGAGATAACAGGTTCAGTTGTTCTTTACGAGTGTTGTAATCATCATCAGTTTTTAGAATAAACTTGGTGGCTCTTCGCTGAATCCTTTCCAATCTGTTAATGTTTCTAGCCGTGAAGGGTGACCAGACAATAGTACAGTATTCCAATTGGGACCTTACCAAAGCACAGTACAACCTTCTTAACGTGTTAACATCTTTCATACCCTTGCATGTCCTTTTAATAAGGCCAAGAATCTTGTTAGCCTTGCTTGATATCTTATCAACATGAGCATTCCAGGACAACTTGTTACTAGTAACTAATCCAAGATCACAGAATTCAGATGTTTCTTCCAGAGAGCTCTCATTCAGCTTAAGGTCAGAACGAAAAGGCATACTTTTTTTCGTGATACGCATCAGTTTGCATTTCTTTACATTAAAATCCATTAGATTTCGCTGACTCCAGATGTGTAGATTATTCAGGTCAGATTGAAAATCATGTTGGTCTGATGTACAGTTTATCAGTCTTGATGTTTTACAATCATCTGCGTACAGTGCGATTGTGTTTCCAGGCATAACCACATTAGGCAAATCACTAATGAATATTACAAAAAATAATGGCCCTAGTAGGGAGCCCTGTGGTACACCGGATGGGATGACAGACCAGGCAGAACTCTGTCCCTCAATAACAACCCTTTGCTCTCTGTGGGTCAAATAATCCTCGCACCATCTCAGTAGGCTACCAGAGATGCCGAAATTACACAACTTCAGAAGGAGTATATCGTGTGATACTCTGTCAAATGCCTTAGAAAAATCTAAGAACACAACATCCACCTGTAGTCCATCATCCAAGGCCTTTGTCCACTGATGGTGTGTTAATACCAACTGGGTAGCACACGAGCGACCCCTTATGAAACCATGTTGCCAATCTGTCAGGTAAGGGGCCACATGAGGATATATGGCATTATATACAATCTTCTCTTGGCATTTACTTGGAATCGATAATAGGGATATAGATCGATAATTCTCTACCACATCTTTAGCATCTGATTTAAACACAGGAGTGACATTAGCTCTTTTCCATGAAGAAGGAACTCTCCCACACCTGAACGACAAGTTAAACAGTAGAACCAATGGGTAAGATAGCTCCTCTGCACAGTCCCTCAATATCCTCGCAGGAATGCCGTCTACTCCAGTTGCTTTATTAATGTCTAAGTTGCAGAGGATATTCTTTACTTCACTGTACGAAGTGAATACATCCATCAATAAGTTAGGGTTGATCACATCAACATGAGAGCTGTCAGAGTTTGATGTTTTTGTAGAGAACACGGAGCTGAAGAATTCATTGAACAGGGAAGCTTTTTCCACAGGATCTTTAGCAGACCTGGCTTTGCCAGAGTAAGTTATTACTTCTGGCAGTCTCTTGCTCTTGGATTTAAGAGAATGAAAAGACCAAAACTTCCTTGGATTAGTCTTCAGCTTATCCGATAGAGACTTTAAGTACTGGAAATACTTAAAGGAGATAAGACGTTTGGTCTGTTTCCTAAGAAATTTAAACTTTGTTGTCACCTCAAGAGAAGCATTGGCCCTTAAACGCTTCCACAAGACTTTCTTTTTCCTCACTAACTTTAAGACCTCTTTATCTATCCATGGAGGTCTTGGCTTGCGTCTAAGCTTCATCTTTGGTACATGTTGATTGACTGCCGCGAGAACAAGATCTTGGAAATTCACCGTACCTGAGTCAATGTCCTCACAAGATATATAGGAATCCCATAAAATGTGAGAGAATGTATTTCTTAGACCATCAATGTCAGCTTTATCATATCGGTAAACTAATCTTTGACTGTTTTTGGGCCTGTTGAACTTTTTCTTGATCGCGAAACAGACTGGGAAATGGTCTGAATCAAATCCATTTGGGTGCACAGTAGTTCCTTCGATGAGTGATTCATGATTCGTCAACACAAGGTCTAAGATGTTACCAGATGATAAGGTATTAGTGGCACTGGGACGGGTGATATATGGGTTTGTTTGGGTGAGAAAATGGTCATCCAGGATTTCACAAAAAGTTTCAGTCAAATTGTCTAAACTAGTTGGTGATCCAGTAGACCAATCGACACAGGGAAAATTAAAATCGCCAGTGATAATTAAATCAGCGATTCCTGTACCAGAAGCTTTATTGAGAAATCTCCTGAATTCATCCAAGAACGTCTCTTCGACGTCTGGTGGTCTGTAAAAAACTGCAAATAATAGACATCGTGTATTACTGGTCTTTAATTCACAGGCTAGCATCTCCGCATTTACCTCAAGATCGTGTCTCCGTACACATGGCAGGTGTGATTTAGTTGCGAGCAACACTCCTCCACCACGCTTACCACGTCTATCCCGACGATGGATACTATAACCCTCAAGATGTAGATCACGGTCATCAAATTCATTGTCTAACCAAGTCTCCGTCAAGGCAACAATGTCAAAGGAGTCCATTAATAACAGAGCATTTAGGTCGTTGATCTTGTTTCGAATACTCCTCGTATTTAATAGTAAGCACTTAGAGAAGCCATTAGCAGAGCGAGGAGAAGATTCCGCAGAGACATCAGAGCTTAAGCTTACATTCTGCCCAGTTGAGAAGGACGATTCAAAGAATGAATCAGTGAAGTTAAAAGGCCACCCACAATTTTTGTCACAGAACCACTGCTCATCAGAAGACCCCAAGTCAATATAAGCCTGTAGATCCATGGTAATGCACTTTAGGTGGAACCATTTGTTACAACCATCGCAGAGAATCCCTTTCTGATTGGAGCGAACCGGCTTCGTACATACATCACAAGGGCACTTCCAAAGAGGTTTTTTGCGAGTTGTGGATAATCCCGGAGATAATGACTGTCCTGGTCCAGGGTTTATTTCGATGTCTCCACATTGTACCAATCTTGAGATATTAAATGTAGAAACAGAATTGGGATATCGAGTTAGGTCTGTACCAAAATATCCCTTCGCACGTGTTCCAAGATGGCGGACTCGCGATGTCAGTGCAACAAAGAAGTTTCGAGTCGTCTCCAAGCCTATGACGCCTCCAACAGGATGCAGACAAGTCTTGGGATGAGATAGTCGTATTTTGAAGAAAGTAAAACTATTGCAGGCTAAGAGACAAACTAAAAAAACGGTAAAGACAGGAGAGAGGGAAAACTTACAACCAGCCGCCATGACTACCGCTGACAGCCCACAGTACTCAGTCTATAGTTTGATTTTGCACCAACGCATACTGATAATACTACCAAACATTTTAGATCTTTCTTCTGCAGGTGTTAGCGATGTTAAAGTAAACAAAATATGTACAGGTCTCTGTACAGTGTCTCCACCTTTTACTTTTTGCAAAGCCTCAGCTATGCCAGATTCACCAGAGACTAGAACAGGAACACCAGCAGAAATGGCTTCGAGGGCAACAAGCCCAAATCCTTCGGTACGGGATGGCAGAGCAACCAAATCTGACTGATAGAACATCACCTTGAGTTCCTCTTGTTCACTGCAATACTGACGGATGGTTAGTTGGTTGCGTTTGATACACGTGTTGTCAAGAAACCATTGCTCAACTTTTCGTTGTTCACCGGGAGATGCGCCAACAAATGTCAACTCAAAGTTCTTACCAAGAGAACCAATGGCATTTGCAATTATATCATAGCCTTTCAGGGAAAGATCCTCAAAGGCAGCTCGGCCAAACACAGACACATTAAAATTCTTTACTACTGATCTGTTTACGGCCAACTTTGATTCATTGCAAAACTTTCCAAAGATCCCAGGAGTGATAACCTTCACTTCAACATTAAGGAGACGTCTGCCGTACTTCTGTTGTAGACGGGAGCCAACGGCGACAACTGCATCCGCTGCTTTACACAAATCAATTTCCATCTTATGCTTCTTCTCGTTCTCTTCGATTGTATCTTCTGCAGCCGTGGTAGATTCTTTATATTTCCCAAGGTCCTCACAGTAGACGTGAACAAACTGGATCCATTTACACTTTGTTGACTGTACAAGGAAATATGCAGGACTACCCAGCTTTCTTCCATGGCCTATTACCAGATGTGGGTTTGGGAGCTCTGAGGGTGGAAACTTCAAGCACTCGAGGGGGTCGGCTGAACCAGGAACACTTCGAGCTTTGATTAAATTGACACCATGTTGTTCAGCATCTTCTCTGTCCCGATCATCGCTATTAGAGACATAGCAGTGGATTTTCATACTACCAGCCGTCGCTTCTGCCAAATTAATAGCAAATTCTTGATTGAAAGTTGATAATCTACCTTTCGAAGATTTCCACTCGTCACAGAGAAACATGACATCTATAAGCCTCTGTTCTTTCTTCTCCTCTTCGCCACTGTCAGCAGTAGATGCGCTCGAACACGCCATTGTTAATATCGTTCTAATTTCTCACAGCAAGTAATAAGTTTCACTCCACTAAATATCACATTCAAAGTAAATTCGTAAAGAACGTTCACGTTCGACTCCATTTAGCACACCTTGATCATCTAACGTTGATGGTTCATGTTACAGAATGGTAAGACTGTCTCACGGGATTCCAAAGGATCGTATCACGGAAGTTGGGAGTTACTACATCACTAACGACGAGTGGGGAAAGAAAAAAAGACCCCAATACGAGTGGTCAGCGGTAAGAACAAAAAAGTGGCACACGAGGCGCAGCCGAGTGTGTCACTGATGTTTTTACCATATTTTGACGTCCTCTGTGATCTATTACTGAACAGACGCACGGCAACTTGGAATCTATTTGTTTTATATAATAAAGAATTAAAAAAAGTTTTGATGATGACATCATCTATCGTCTGTCCTCCAATAGATCATAAGTGAGAACCAATAAAAATGCGTGCATAACTGAGCTTATTATATAAATATTGACATATCATTTGTAGTTGCATAAAACAATCGTGTTGTAAAGTCGAAATGTAAACAGTTTACTTCACTAAATAAAATGTTAAGCAATTTTTCAAAAGTATTAATAGTACATATATAATAATAATAATAATAATAATAATAATAATAATAATATACAGTATTTGTAGAGCGCTAATTCCCAATGGTCCAAAAGCGCTTTACATAATAAAAATAACAAAATCCTAAACCTACAAAACTACATTGTCATTCTATAAAAATTCCCAATGGTCCAAAAGCGCTTTACACAATAAAAATAAGAACAAAATCCTAAACCTACAAAACTACAAAACTACATTGTCATCCTATAAAAACATCATCATTCTATACAACTTCATAACCAATTTTAAAAATCCACATCTTGAGCTTAGATTAAAAGAAGAAAGGGAATTACAAGATCTAAGTTCGAATGGAAGTGCATTCCAAACAGAAGGTGCAGCAATAGTAAAAGACCGGCCACCATAAGTTTTAAGATTAAATTTAGATGTAGAAAGTAAAAATTGATTGGAGGATCTAAGAAGTCTACCAGGCTACCAGGTGTATAAGGCTTGATGAGATCAGTGATATAGCTTGGTGCAGCACCATGAAGCGCCTTAAATGTAATTACTGCAATTTTGAAAGTTATTCTTTGTTTAATTGGTAGCCAATGAAGTTGAATAAGCAACGGCGTAACATGCTCATATCTACTAGTAAGGTGAATAAGCCTAGCAGCACTATTTAGGACACTTTGTAAACGTTTCAAGATACATTTAGGCTGACCGTAGAGCAGTGAGTTACAATAGTCGATCCTTGCAGTAACAAAGGCATGAATTAGAGTTTTACATGTATCGTAAGAAAGAAACTTGCGAATCTTAAAAATATTGCGTAAATGAAAAAACGAAGACTTGCAAACAGCAGTAACGTGCAGCAATATCGATAGAGAGTTATTAAAAATAACTCCAATATTTTTAGCAGTAGTTGAACATTCAACAGTGTCAGAGGCAATCACCAGGTTTGTTAACGCCGGACGTGGGCGATAGGAGGATGAAAAAACTATAATTTCAGTCTTCCCACTGTTCAGCTTCAGCTTGTTATTTAACATCCAAAGGTCAATATCTTTAACACAATCTTCAAGAGCAGATGTACATGTTGACATATCCTCAGGCGATGACGTTTCAAAAGATAAATATAGCTGTGTATCATCAGCATAAAAGTGATAAGATAGACCATGAGATCTTGCAATATCACCTAAAGGGGAAGTGTACAAAGAATACAACAAGGGGCCCAAAACGGAACCCTGAGGTACACCATAAGGTAAGGCATGCACACCAGAAGAGACATCTTGGATTCTGACATACTGAGTGCGATCAGATAGATATGAACGAAACCAGTCCAGTGCCTGGTCACAAATGCCAAAACGGGTAGATAGTCTAGCAAGGAGAAGAGAATGATCAAATGTATCAAAAGCAGCAGAAAGGTCCAGTAGAACCAAAACAACAGATTTTTGATTGTCAATGGACATAGCTATATATGTCATTGTAGACTCTGAGAAGAGCCGTTTCGGTGCTATGGTGAGCACGGTAGGCAGACTGAAAGACTTCACACAGGCCATTGTTGTCAATGTCAATGTCATACCTAGGTATGAGACAGTCACCTATGGCAAGCACTCTATTAGATATTTAGGGCCTAGGCTATGGACAAAACTACCCAAGAGTATCAGGGACGTCACAACCCTAACGTCGTTTAAAAGCAAGATACGCCAACTCAATATAAGTGAACTTTTAGATGATGGCTGCGCAGGCTGTAGCCTTTGTTCATTTTGACTTCTGTGTATTTTTACTATAAATCTCTTAATGAGTTAACTATAGATATTTTACCTACTACTGTATATAGTTTTTTTTTTAGTTTGTATATTCTCCCCTAATTGGTGTCCCCAAATTAGTAAGGGATTTTTTCCCTGGCTAGACGGTTTTTGACACTTTAATAAAGTTTCTATCTATCTAATGTAGTCAACAAGCTGCAAAGCCACTACTTTCTCAATGACTTTGGACAAGAAGGTGAGGTTAGAGATCGGTCGAAAGTTCTTAAATTCTTGATAATCAAGACTCGGCTTTTTCAACAAAGGACGAATTACAGCTCGTTTAAGTTCAGTGGGCATGACAGAGGTCTCCAAAGACAGCTTAACAATTTTCCAGATCACAGGGCAAAGGAGATCAAGACAACCAAGGAGTATTCTAGAGGGGACAGGGTCAAGTTCACAAGACTTTGATGCCAAAGGGTGCACAATCTGAAGTAAGGTCGAATATGAAGGACAGCTCAAACGATGGAGTCTAGTTGTTGCTACTGTGGCTTCATTAAATAAATAAGTTCCCTGCATAGGGTTCGATTCCAGTTCATGTCGAATAGTAATAATCTTCTCACCAAAAAAGCCAATGAATCTATTTGCAAGATCCGCCACGGAAGAGCAAGATGGATACTGCGGTGCAGGACTCCGATGTAACAACTTACCGACAATGCCAAACAGTTTCCTCTGATTAAGGCAATTATCATCAATAAGTTTGCTGTAATATTGTGAGCGGACAGAGAGTAATAGCTCATTGACAATACGATTTTGTTCAATAAGACGCAGACGATCTTCGGGCAATCTAGTCCTACGCCATCTCCTTTCCAGTCGGCGACGAACTCTTCTCTCCAGTTTAATCTCCTCACTAAACCATGGAGCAGCGGGACGAATGGTAACCATGTGCGATTTTAATGGCGCATGCTTATCCAAAACACTAGATAACTCCGAATTATACAAGTGAAGCAGCGTAAGTAAATCATTGGATGATTCAGACAAAAGAGGAGACATTGCAACATCTTGTCGAAAATGCTCCAAGCTGATGGCTTTTAATTTCCGACCACAAATACGCTTTCTTTCCCAATTAGGCTTAACAAAACGAAGATCAGCACAAACAGTGTAATGATCCGATATCTCTGTGGAATTATCAACTGAAATAGCATTTAAAATATATTCAGCATCACGAGTGATGACCAGATCCAAAGTATGTCCAGCTCTGTGGGTGCAACTACGAACATGTTGTTGTAGATCAAATGACTCCAATAAGCTCAGGAAATAAGCCGCCGCAGTATTAGTTGTATCATCAACATGAAAATTAAAATCACCAGCGATTACAAGTGAACCAGTTTAAGTGATATAGGATTCTAACAGCGACGAAAATTCATTCATAAAAAGCTCAGTTGAAAGATTGTTTCCAGATGAGGGTGGAGGACGATAGACAATAAGGATGGAAACAGATTGCGAAAAAATCTTAACTTCACTTTCGATGGCTTCAAAGGAAATGAAGGTGTCCAGATAGACCTTTGATGTCTGCTTAACTGGCAACGAACTTTTGAAAAGCAATCCGACGCCACCACCTCTTCCATCACGAGCAGAGTGTAAAAAGCGATAGCCATTTGGGATAAGACTTCCGATTACTAAATTATCATAATCCCATATATCTTTTAATGCTTTGATAAACAATGAAGGCATCAGTGGCATCTGAGAGGCACCAAGAAGAATTTAAATTTACGTTTTGTAACGTGCTGCGTGACGAAAAAAAGGGTATCATGATTTCCGGTTGTCAAAAATGTCAATCAAATTTGGCGCGAGCTTGGTTTTCGCTCTCTAGGCCCGGGTCGCACTAGGTAAGTTTTGATCAATAATCCGTCAAAAAAAGGTTGTAGTCTGTCATCACAACGCGTTTCCTTATGCGACCGGTGTTCCACAAATTTCTACGGAAAGTCCGAAGAAACTTCAAAGACACCGAAGTGTATGGGAGGGCCAGGTAGATTTTGAAAAAATCGAAAAAAACAAGACACCGTTAGATATGACCTGCAGTTAAACAACTCAATCGGCGGGAATTTTAATGTTCATCCGCTAACTTTCTCCTTTTTATTATGCGCCGGGATCATTCCCAAGCTAAAAATTTGCGTCATTTCCAACCTAAATCGGCTGGACCGATCTTAGATCACGCGCGACCCAACGGAATTTTGCTTAATCGGTCCGATAGTCCGGCAAGTGTGATAAGTGAGAGCGATAGCCCGAACAGCTCCGGGTCAGTCGAAGGTTTGGCAGAAAACGACAAAAAACAATACGATAAATGGCCGCAAGAAGAGCAAAGGGCTCTAGTAGGCCTATGGGCAGAACGTCCTGAGCTACTAGAGAGCAAAGACGCACGAAAAATGTGGGAAGAAATTGCGCGTGAGTTAAATCGCAAGTTTGGAACCAAGCGCACAGGCGATAAATGTTAAAAGAAGATGACGAGGAATGGTGCACGTATAAGGCGCAACACGAATTCTACGTAAATGCCGTCGTCTTCTTAAAAAAGCGACATTCACGATATGCATGTAATCATTTATTCATCTCTAATACAGCGTGAAAAAGGCAAACATTTGCTACTGTTGCATGTCGATAATTTGTAGAAGTAGAATGGCAAATGCAAAGCAAAATGCCTGATTTGGGTTCATGTTTATTACCGCATAAAACGCGTCAGAAATGAAATCTGATCAACTGTGTTTATTTTGACCTATTCTTGTATTTCGGTAGTGTGACCCAAAAATTGTGACATTTTTCGGCACTTCCGGTTGCGGTTTCAACTTTTCGAAAATTTTTTGGCTGCCTAATTTTTGGTTTGGGCTATAATGCGACCTAAGCCCTAGTTTGCCTTTTCCGGAAGATTTTGCCATGGATGAAGACCAAAAGCCAACAACGTTAAGAGATTTAGAAATCGACTTTTTGAAAGAACAGCTCAATGGCTTTTCTGTTGAAGGCGACTTAAGTTTTGGATATTTCAAGGGAAACAGAGCAGAGATGGATGATCTGTTAGTTTCATTTCAGGTGTTGAACTCCACGTGTTGTTATGTACTTACAGAAAGCCATTCAAAAGAGCAAAACCACAACAGATTTTCTCAAACAGGTATATAATCTCTCATTGTTTTAAAGTGCACGGATACCGGTTTCCTAACTGATTCTCCTAATTCAGTGATAATTTAAGTGCCGCTCTCGCTAAGAGCGGTCCTCTCGACTTCCCGTCGGGAAAAAGTTTTCTTTTATTTTTTTGCCCATGAATAGGCCTAGGGTTTAGGATAAATGTTTCAAAAACAGTTTAGTTGGTCTCCAATTCTCTTTTTTTGCATCGCCAGAAGCCAAAAGTGTAAATTTCAAAGATTTTGTCCAGCGCGCAGCGACTGCAACAATGTAGCTCACGGAATTCTATCTTGCTACAAGTTACAAGATGTCTTCAGTTAGTTCACAGACAAAATATGGAAACTTCAGCTGAAATAATTTTCATACCAGCGTGATCAGAGGAGACCCTTCTCTTCGACCTTAATTTGCATATCAAAACCTCATTAATTTGTACGAAAGAATTCTCAAGATGCAGGCGTTAATCGGCCTGAAAATATATCAGTGCATAGTTTATACACCAATGAGGTTACGGATTGCCTCAAACCCGCGGGTATATCTCTAGCTTCCATCCACCAACATCGTAAAAACAACGCAAATCTATGTGTTTGCTCAATTGCGCACACGTCAAAGATCATTTGCATGATTCTGAAAATTGACCAAAATCTCCTTTTGACCGTTCAAACTTCGTTCATTTATCTTCTACGTTGAGGATGCCGAGTTGTCCTGAAACGTTGCGTAAACGTGATCGGTCGTAACGCTTGCGCGCTTGCGTGACTTACAAAGTAGACAAAGGTGATCGGAAGACGCCTTCTCGATAATTTACGTTGAAATATCAGGTCATGAAATACGCACAGTGTGGAGGAGATCAAAATTAAAGAATGAAATTTGGCACTCTGGCTTAAAAGGACACAAAAACAAGGTCAAATAGGTTACAGTGTTTATATTTACAAAACAACACGCACACACTCTGAAACGATTCTTGCAGTTTCTCCCGAGACCCGATGAACTAGCCCTCCTTCCTGCAAATTTGTTTCCGTCATGAATGATGTTACGCTCTTATGGACCACGACAGTCTTGAGCGAAAAAACTCAACATTTCCCTGCGACCATCAAAATCAGTTGGACAAACTCAGCTTGATGTATTGCGTGACGTGGTTGTGTAAACTTTTCTCTTTGTCTTACGACCTGTTTCGCTGGTTCTACAAGTTGGAACCAAAATTAGTTAGTTAAGCAACCCTATTCATGGGCAAAAAATAAAAGAAAACTTTTTTCCGACGGGAAGTCGAGAGGACCGCCCTTAGAGAGAGCGGCACTTAATAGAGAAGAATCGCTGTCTCTCAGAGTTTATGGTAAATTTCTTCGAAGGCAGTCTTACGCGATTTGCAAGATGCTACGTCTTAACTTGCCTATATCTGTATATTATTTCATTTCAGTTTCTTTGTGTTTGTTGTTATTGCTGTTGTTATTAATTTTTATCGATTTATCTCTACCTAAATGGTCTATTTGGTTTAGAAGCAGCCAACAGTGGCTTTGGTTGAAAGGTTTGGGTCAAAGGTCTGGTTCTTATTGCCACTTTTGCACGTAAACCGGAAATAAGACATGTTGCTTAACAACTCTATCTGATTTCATTTGACAGCAACTCCCGTACTTGAAAAACAACCGCGGAAATGTCCCCATACAGTTGTTTGGCCATCCCTTTTCAATCTCTGGCAGTGAAGCTCGACATTGTATACATGGATCTTCAAAGGTTGGTTACAATTACAGTAAATGAATTAACAAACATTCAAATTTTAAGTAAAAAAAGAGGTCAATCGAGAAATAATAACGGAAACTGAGAGTCAAGAGGTTGAATTTAAGCTTATTCAAATGGACTGATTAATTTTCTATTTGCGATGTCCCAGATAATATCGCTGCTGGAAGAATAATGTAATTTAATTTTGCCCCCATAAAACACAGCCGTGACCTATATTAAATTACAAGCTATGCACCGCTTCTCCAAGTCAAAGAAGAATGGCCTTTCGACTGCTGAGCGAGAGATATTTTTAAAGCTTATGAAGAGCATCACCTATGCTAACACAGTAGACAAATTCGAAAAGCGAATGAACGCTTTGAAAGAATCCCGGCTTTACAAAGACAAACCAAATGTTTAGAACTATCTAAACAACACGTGGCTATCATGCAAAGTTCGTTGGGCACAGGCTTTTCGAAAGCAGCAGGTGACAAACATAGTTAACACCAATTAGTACTGTTGTTAAGTTAGTACTGTACATGGGCTCCTTGACTTGGATCAGGGGGATTTCATAGGGATATGTAAGACCAATTGAATGAACAAAGTTTGTTTGGCATCATTACTTTTTTTAGCTTGATTTGAATGTTAAGAGAATAGCATTGAAATTTATAATTAATTTGGAGTGTATCTTGTACCGATTATTCCAAGAAGAAGAAGTGTGCAAGAACACTTTTTATTCACAAGTTGCAATGCATCAATTTCATACATACTATACATAGATATTTTTCTACCGACCATCGAAGATTGCATCCGAGCGACTGTAACATGGTTCATCCAATCAGAGACATAATCAATAGGACTTCACAGTGTAAAATCTCAGCATGTATGAAATAAGAGCCCATGATAAGCTCTCCTGTGTGAATGATTGTGACCCAACCAGTATTGACTCCACTTTACTCTTTTAGTCAATAGATTGGGAGCCTGCTGACTGACATAAAACATGATGTTCTATAGTCAGTGATTCAATAATTTTTAGCCAGAGGAAATTCCTTGAGCTGCTCATGGAAGTCCAACTTATATGTTTGACTTTTTGACTGATGTCATCAGGAATGGACAAGGAGCAATAGAAGCTATATCTTGTATCCTTAAAAAGCTGATTACAATTGTTATGCTTGAGAGAGATATTGTGGTCCACCAAAATTAATGTAGAAATGGCGTTTCCGTCTAAATTTAGCGTATATTGCCTGTGTACAGATGTGGTATGAATGATTCAACTTAAAAAAAGTCTCAGGTCGTGTCACAATAAAATTTACCTGGTCCCCCCCTCCTTAGTTCTTCAGTATTCTTATTACCCCCCTCCCTTCATTAACAGTTAGTTTTCCATAGTCCCCTCCTAAAGACTCTGTTAGCGACGACTGAAAAAAATCCTCCCCCTCCCCCCCAGTGACAAATAGTGACTGGTCCATTGCTTCTTGCCATTTTGGAGTAGATCTTATTTTCGCTGTGTTTTCAATGTACACACGTTTTTTGGTATCCTTAACTAATTGATCGGCTCGGAATGGGTGCGGTGCCGCACATTGTTCTCCTGGTGATGCCTGTGCTTGGACGGATGAGTTATCAGTGTGAGGATATTCGAATTATGGCCACATACTTTTTTGCCACACTTATTAGGCTTCTGCCTCTTGAGGTAGTTTAGGTTAATTCGAAGTAGTCTTAAGTCTTTTACTACGACAGTAACTGAGCGCATTACCATGCTACATTTTACCTAGCTTGCCGCTGTGTGCCTTGTCTTTTATTTTGTTGGAATATACCCTGTCTATCTAAGCAAGAGTTTTGACGGAAATGTCATTAATTAAAGCAATGGTTTGATGGTCCGTGCACCTCATCTTCGTTGTAATGTTCTTAGTTGGACGACACCTCTAATGGGAACGGCGGGAAAAAAAACAAAGAGGACATATGTCTTGTAGCTTGAGATTTGTATGTAGTTCATACTGAAGTGTCCGTAATTTTATTTCGACGGAGCTAGGATAGAAAAACATGCAGTCCTAAACTGGAACCATATGACCATTTTATCGGTTCCTTAACTCCATATTCATTTTCGCCAATATTCGACTGTTGTTTTCTGTAGTCTGGTATTCCTGACCCGCCCCGCATGTACAAAGCTATGGTGGAGCAAAAACAGAAGGAACGACAATTTCTTGAGCAACTTTTGGACGGTAAAAAGGTGGAGAATTACACTATTCCAGTTCCTATCAAAGCTGAGCTGAGAAAATATCAACAGGTAGAGTGCTACAGGAAAACAGCGAAAACGAAGCCTTTGTTCATGTTGGAATTATAAACTAATGGCCTCTGTTTAAAATAATGTACTGAACGGTGTGCGACGAGGGTAGCTTGTCTCCTATCGAAGGTAGCACACAGTCTGCCGAAAGCTCACTATCACTTACAGATTTTTAGGGTGAGGGAACAGTTGGCATAAAGTGCAATTTAAACTGCAGCATTTAGAAAACGGAACCATTTGATTTCATGAAAGCCGAGATAAAATTCGACCATTGAAAACAATTTTTTTGCCTTCTTTTCTCTTCGCAGACTATGTAACAAGGTCAAAAATCACAGTTTAGTCGTGGCATCGTACGATAGTGAATTCTTCAGGTAAGGAGAGTTACTGAAGGGTAATTGAAAATACACATTGTTAAGGCACAGCAGTTATCTCAACGAAATGTCTCGTTTGTTTCGTCCGAACAGATCAGGACTGCACTGGAACTATTGTGTCCTTGACGAGGGCCACATTATAAAGAATGGTAAAACAAAGGTAGGTTACGTTTTGGTCTCTCCTCTAGAAAGCAAACGTTGAGGAGACCGATGATAATTCCCTGACAGAAAAAAACCGGTGGAGACGAAGATATCGTATATTTGGTATTCTCCATGTGTTATTTCTCTGACAGGATTTAAACAGGTTCTCCTTTTTATTTGTTGCTTGAGAATGATTTCGAATCGTCCGAAATGGAACAGTAGCTATGTAGTCCAGTATTCAAATTAAAGGCGGTCGGTAAGAAGTTCCTACGAGTATCGGCCCCTCTAAGTAGTTAGGACGGAAGCGTAAACAAGCTCGTTGTACTGCATCGTCATTGATGTCAACACGACATAGTGGGCGGTTTAAGCTCCAGGTTTTTTCAATTTGATTTTTTTTTCTTTCCTCCCAGTTTCCTAAAGTCATTAAGCAGCTACGAGCCAGTCATCAACTTATACTCTCGGGAACACCAATCCAGGTACGAATTGAGGGGCTTTTATTAAGCAAATGAAGCTATGCGATTTAAATATGGGAAGATGACGAGTCACTGTTCCCACAGCTATTCCACATGTAGACCTTAAAATCTTCTTCACTTACTTACGAAGAGGAGGATAAATATTTTCTTCTGCCTTGTATAATGTGAGGAAATGTCAACAGCAGCTTCTGTCGAACAGCAAAACGTTGTTCATGTTTCTGAAGTATTCTACGTCACAAGATTAAATATTGAGACAATTGAGACTTGCTCGTTCTAATTTGTCGTTCATTTTTGTTTCATTCTCACCATACTCCTTTGTTATGAGTTATCTTTCCGTACGGTAGCGTAATTTTGTAGTTTTTTGTATTGCTTTACTTCTTCTAGTCTTGCAAGGATTTGATACAGTGCTTTACGTTCATGACATGCTCATGTTTTATTTTCAGAGAAATGTCCTGGAGCTGTGGTCATTGTTTGATTTCTTAATGCCTGGTTTTCTCGGAAGTGAAAAGCAGTTTCAGTCTCGGTTTGGTTTGGTGCTATGGTTAGGGTTAGGGTTAAGGTTAGGGTTAGGTTAGTTAAATCAATACTCGTATATTTTTAAAGAACTAAAAATTTCACACGCCTTACGGGCTCGTGCAATTTGGTTAGCCTTTGAACAGTTCACTTGTGCTAATTTATCCCAATTTGTACTTAAAATCTTGTGATTTTCTTATGAAAATCTATAATTCATAGAAATATCAAGTAACAAATGCATTTTAAGAACAACAAAAAGATAAAGTGTTTGCTATTGGCATTTTAGAAAATAATTCAAATCGTACGCGCGCAGTGATTGGCCATAAAACCATTTTGCATGAGCGTATGTAAACACGGTTTTCGTTCCTCTTTTATCAGTTATTTTATAAAAGAAATGTAAAATGGTTTCCGTGTTTACATAGCCTGATGTAAACACGCGGGAGGTTGGGAGAACACGAGATAAGTGTAGGAAATCACGACGCGAAGCGGAAAGGTTTCCAGCTTATGGATTGTACTCCAAACCTTCTGAGTCTTCTTCAGTCTTTCTGTACCCTAAGATATTCATTGGACGGTCCATAGCGCCATCGGTGATTTGATTGTTCTCCACATAAAGTTTGGTAATTTTACACGTTGGTGCCTGTAATGCTTGACATAGGCTTTCAGCACCGGCATCGGTGATCTGATTATCACCCAGATCAAGTTCGGTGACTTTACATGTTGGTGTCTGTAATGCTTGACATAGACTGCCAACACCAGCATCGCTGATCTCATTACCACCCAGATCAAGTTTGGTGATTTTACATGTTGGTGTCTGTAATGCTTGACCAAGACTGGCAACACCGGCATCGCTGATCTCATTACCACCCAGATCAAGTTTGGTGATTTTACATGTTGGTGTCCGTAATGCTTGACCTAGACTGGCAACACCGGCATCGGTGATCTGATTATGAGCCAGATTAAGTTTGGTGATTTTACATGTTGGTGTCTGTAATGCTTGACCTAGACTGGCAACACCGGCATCGGTGATCTGATTATAAGCCAGATTAAGTTTGGTGATTTTACATGTTGGTGTCTGTAATGCTTGACATAGACTGGCAACACCGGCATCAGTGATCTGATTAAAAGCCAGATAAAGTTCGGTGACTTTACATGTTGGTGTCTGTAATGCTTGACATAGACTGGAAATACCGGCATCGGTGATTTGATTACAAGTCAGATTAAGTTCGGTGAATTTACATGTTGGTGTCTGTAATGGTTGACATAGACTGGCAGCACTAGCATCGGTGATCAGATTAAAACCCAGATCAAGTTTGGTGACTTCAGATGTCGGTGTTTGTAACCCTTGACATAGACTGGCAACACCGGCATCGGTGATCCGAGTATATCTCAGACCAAGTTCGGTGACTTTACATGTTGGTGTCTTTAATGCTTGACATAGACTGGCAACACCGGCATCGGTGATCTGATTATTATCCAGATAAAGTTTGGTGACTTTACATGTTGGTGTCTGTAATGCTTGACATAGACTGGCAACACCGGCATGGGTGATCCGATTATAAGCCAGATAAAGTTCGGTGACTTTACATGATAGTTTCTTTAGTGCTTGACATAGACTGGCAACACCGACATCGGTGATTTGATTAACACTCAGATGTAGTTTGGTGACTTTACATGTTGGTGTCTGTAATGCTTGGCATAGACTGGCAACATCGGCATCGGTGACCGTGCAAGAAGTTAGTTTAAGTGTGGTGATTGTATTCCATTCAGATTCATTCTCTGTACTCAGTGCACCAAAAACATTTAATGCAAAAGACACAGCAGCGCAGTCCACATTTCTTCTTCCGGGTCCAGAATGATCAAAAAATCTATTGCTTATGCAGAATTTGTCGTGAAATCTCTTAACTATTCCCTTGGCAAACTCAATGTCTTCGTATTGTAGGAGACATTTAGAAACTAAAAGCCCCCTTGCAGCTTCATTTGCCATTAAGTCGTCGCTGAGAAATGTGTCGGTAATCAAATTTTCCTCAAATGCATTGTCTTTTTGCTTAGACAAAATACCGGACATAAATGGAACTACTTCTGTAGACACATGTCTGGGGGGGATAGTTCTTGTCTTTACAAACCAACGAGCCGCCAAGTATTCTTGGAGAGTCAAATGTGTAAAACAAAAATGTTTAGTCGTCTCAGAAAAAGATTTTCTGAAAGGAGGACCGCAATGAAGAAGACCGCTTCCACACAGACTTCTTAAGTTCAAAGTTTTCAAGTCCTCTTTAAGGAAAAGAAACTTTCTCTCCTCAAGGAGTTGAGCTGCCAGCTTTGATAATTCATCCAGAGTCTTCTTGAGAGAGGTTTTTTTCTTTGTATCGTGTCTTTGCACGAACATGTTGACCACTCCATCATAAAGGTCACTTGTTTTCACCGGGAGAGGATTATTCTTCTTTGGTTGCTGTAGAGTATATTCAAAGTAGGAGCACATAAGAAAACAAAGCACAGGAATGTGGGCAAAGCTGACAAGATTGACATTCTTTGTAATGTGGTCCATTACAATGTTTTTCATTCGGTCGTTGTTTTTGAAATACTTTCCGATGTATTCTTTTACCTGCGGCTCGGAAAATCCTGTAATTTCAAAGTATCCATCAAAATAGATGTCTTTGGCTTCCATTTCGTCAGATTCGTCGGGTCTTGACGTGATCATGACGACCGAATCTCTCAATATTTTTCCTTTGATAAGCTTGGCACACAGTGCTTCTACTGGCATTTTCTCTCTGGCGTTATTTGGGTACTTTTCATCCCAATCGCTAGCGATGTACTCTCGTCGTGAACACTCGTCATACCCGTCGATGATAACCAAAACTTCTTCGGAATGATGAAGAATGTACTCAAATATAGAGTCGCTGATATTTGAGCGGTCATCTAGCACTGAAGATCGGTTTAAGATATCCTCCAAGGTAACAGGGTCGTCCTCAAGTAGATTAAGCTGACGGAAGGTGAGCAAGTATGCGAACTTAAAATCAGGTACTTCTGCATTTGCTCTGGATCGAAACAATTTGTTGTCAGCCCAATCTCTGATCAGCTTTTGACAAAACAGTGTTTTACCGATGCCTGCCTTTCCAGTGACAAGAACAGATTTTGGATGTTTCCCATCGGTCGAGATGAAAATTTCTTGAGAGCTTTCAATTTGCTTTTCACTGCTTTGACCGTGAAGATCTTCGACTGGTTTTCTATCATGTTGCATGAGAATGTTGGTGAATATGTCATCTGTTCTCATTCTGGACATGGTCGGTGAGGCCTGAGCGAGGTACTCGGTTTGGCTTTTTATTGATTCTTTCAACGCATCGGAGTATTCCGCTACAGCTGAAAAGAAACCGTTACCGGCATTTATTTTCATAAATCCTTTATGTATTAACTTTTCCAATGCTCGACAAAGAGTTATTGATCTGTCTGACTTGTGACGCGATTGATTATCACGCTAGCTGAGTTTTGCTTTAATTAAGTTTTCCCATGAAAAAGTGCGGGTTAATCTTGAATCTTTTCGCAATTAATTGACATCAAATTCTGACAGAGCATTTAGAAAAGCGTAGTAAGAGGTTGGTGTAAAGGTTAAATTATTTCATTTTTAATAATATACATGCCAACATTTCACAATGCTCACTGGCTGAGAACAAGTCAATTAATCCCAAAGAGAGCACAAAGTTAAGATTGAGGACAAAAAGTTGAAATTGAGTGTAGAAAGATGAAAATAATTTGGTTGCCAGGAGAGTCACCAACCGCAACAAAACAAAATGGCGGAGAGGTTAAGAGAAGGTAACATCCTTTTCAATTTAGAATTTGTGACATGTGACAGCAACAGCAAAATTTTCAATAGGTCAAAGAATGCAACATGGTTCTCATCAGTCACGTGGGTGAAAAAATTCATCAACCTGTAAAACGGGTAAAGGTAAAGAATCCGATCCTACCAACGCGTCTTCTTTGGAAAACTTTCACTCACGAGATGAAAATGATAATTTCCATTTGGCCGCCATCTTGTTAGTCGTGTTATTGGAACCCAGTTACTTACCCCGACTGAGCATTAGATGAACATTTCCTATATCTTTTGGTAAGGACACCTTCATATTCTAAACCGACACCCGTCGTCGAGATTTTTAATTTTTATTACCTAGAACACTGCAATTTTATTACGTTGGACAATGACTTTTTCAAACGTGGTGGCTCCAAAAAGAGCCGTTTTTTTGGTGACTGGTAGAAGACCTAGGTCCTAGTATTTCGTTCTCAAAATGGCGGTGATTTAGATTTCTTTTCGAGGGGGGCCTATTAGAAACTGCAAAACCGTAGAAAAAATCATCTACAACCGAAAAAAAAATCGATCAAAACCGAAAACCGCATGCAAAACTGTCAAAACCGATACATTTTCACATCCCAGTTATTGAAACCCTGATCGATCCAATACAGTGGTGACAAGTGTAAATTACATTAATTTCATTACAGAATTTATGAATGCCATGGACTTCGCGTCGGTAGGATCGAATTCGTTACCTTTACCCAATGAGCACCATATTTAAATTACATTAATTTAAAAAAAAAAGTTCAAATTGAGTATTCTGTTCACCTTTCCTTCCCGAAGGCTCTTCTAATTTTTTTTCATGACCAGTGATGGGTACTACAGTGAGGGGTAAAGTACCTAAGGGTAAAAGAGGCAGAGAGAGATCAGCATTAATTCACAGCCTCTCTTCAGATGTTTTGTTGCGATAAGAGGAAATGTGTACAATTATATTAAATAATTGATGCCATGTTATTGTATGAGATGATTCTTCGAACATTTCTCACACAATTGTTACTGTTCACAACAACTTTCCATAATAACTTGATACATTTATAATTTAAAGCATCTATTATGTATTTTAGCACACGCCGACTCATTACCATCTTTAGCTAAAGTAGAGAATGAGACAAGGCCAAATTTAGATTAATCTGTAGTTGACTCTCACCCTGTGGACACCTCACTATTACAGACACCTTGCCACAGCGGACAAGAGCCAACCCCTGGGGAAACACGTAAATAAATGACTGAAATAAACTCCCTTTGAAACAGACTCTTGCTGTTGCTATAAAGTTTTACTTATTTTATCTTTCGCTATAGCAGACACTTAAATACTTCATCCAAAATCCTGACTCACATAACATAAAGCAACTTTATGATAAAGGAAAACAATGAAACCATTCTTCAGTTGGGTGCAAACATTTGAATTTCTATCGTACCCTTTTATTACGGACTCTCGCTATTGCAGACACTATATCACCCCACCCCCCCCACCCCCCTTCCCATGGTGTCTGCAGTAACAGCAGTTGACTGTGCTTGGAAAAGTAACAACTGACATAACTGTTAAAAGAATTTAAGAACATTCTAATTATCACCTAAGAATTTTAATTTTGACTAATCCTTAGCTTCAGGGTCTCTTTTCACTCACCTTTCTTTTCCTGAAGTTTCACAGTGCTGTGTCTTACTTCCAGTTTTCTTTTGTGACCAGAAATGGACAGTAAGGTGGAAGGTGAAGTACCTGAGAGGAAAAGTACAAAGAGCAATTCATGGTGTTACTTTTAATAGCGACATGAAAACAGGTCAGACCAACATGCGATTAACTGACATACCGTGTCACGACGTCACTGTTAGTTGTTTGAGTCATAATTTAAGATCAATATTGAAAACACCCAGTTTATCATTATATACTGTTTCACCAACCCCAGCCTCTACCATCTCAATATTCCCTTATAGCAAAACACAGAGAGAGGGAAAACTAGATTGGGCATAATTGCCTTAACAAAAAAGCATATTTAATAAGAAATAAATGTATTTAAAAGTATTCTTAGATTAGTTTTACCATGAAATTTAATTTAACAGCATCATTTATTCACCTTCCATTCCTTGGAGTTTCATACGTGGCTCTTCTAGTTCTTCTTCGGGATCAAAGGTGGAAGATCCAGGAAGAGGCAACATGCCTAAAAATAAAGTTATACAGAGAGATATTAGCATTTCTACTCATAAATAGTTAGAAACAAGCATACCAACTTGTAGTTAAAGATAGATTTAAAAAAGGTGCTCAAAGCATCTATTTGATATTCACATATATATCTCATGTATATTATCTTAACCCTTTACATCCTAACATCAGTCTGCATATTCTCCACACTGCTCCTTATACATTTCCTAGTGTGCTGAAAAGGAGAATTTGTTTTCCAATCAAAAGTTTCTTTCCCTGTTGACCATGTCCTTTATTCTCATCACCTTAATGTGTGATTCAGGAGTGATATCGTAGGGAGAAATTAGATGCTTTCCGATGCATCACTGCAGCCGAGTTTTGCGGCGCTGTCATCCCGAGCGATCTTCATGTTCCGGTGAATTCGGCTGTCGTTCATTCAAAAAACACTCGCCCTGAACAGTTTGTTTTCTACCTTGTCATGTGAAAAAACTCGCGTGTTTTTATGAGCCATAATTCGGCTGAAGTTCACTGAACATTTCACTTCAAGATTCTGTATTAGAGACTTAAAAACTTCAGGCAAAAGTGTTAAATTCGACTTACCGAACTATTTTAGTTTGTAAACTATCGCAGAAGGTGAACTTTGATGGTTTTTTAACTTTGATGGTTTGACACTTTTGACAGCTTTAGTCTTGTACAGCCAATCAGATTATTTGAATCATTCCAACAGGGATTCTGATTGGCTTATTGTAGCGTGCTTTATGAGAGTATAGAGCATGCTGACAACACTGTTGTTCGCTTTGGAAATAACATTTGTTTTGAAAATTGAAAGTAATGCTCGGGGAATTTAATGGATTCTTTATTATAAAAGAAAGATAACTAGAAGTGGGAAGAAACACTCGACTACGTCTCGTGTTTCTCCCTACACTTCATTCGTGCTCTAGCCGCTTCCTGCGTGCTTTATAACAGAACAGAGCACAGCCAAGGCTTCTCTATTTGTTAAATAAGTACATGAGATTTATCCAAAATACATCACCAATGTCAGTTTTTCAATACATAATTTATGGTTAAGGTTGGGAATCCCTTCATTATACTATTATTATAATATTATTATGATTATGTGTTAAAGATATCGAACAAAGAACAGCCTTTTTTGTTGATTAGATCAATTGCCAATTACTTTAATTTGCGTGCCTAGTTACGATCTTAGTTACAATGTTTATCTTTTTCCCTATTGGTTTGAAATCGGATATTTTAGCGTCACCACGCGCATATAAAAGCTAAATTAGCGTCCCTATAAGCCAGAGTTTCGCAAGATTTCACCTTGAACAGCAATAACTTCGTCTTTCGTTCCAAACCTTTGGCACAAGCGGGACCGATATGTAAGTGATTTTGTTAGTTTTATTTCAATATGTTTAAGTTTAGTTTTTCACCTTGGGCGATAGCGCACATATGTACTGTGTTGTACAACAGTACAACTAATTATCTTGAAATCAAAGGAGTATTTTGAAATAACTAGACGCTCACAAAGTAACGCCCACATTTTAGTCTTTGGGCTGTTAATCAGCCGCAAATGGTCATTGTGCAGCCGATCTTTGAATCTCGAGTAGTTTTAATTTAGCCTTTTATGATTTGTTTATGTTAATTCACGTTGATTGTTGTTATTTTAATCGCGTTATCGACATAAGCACTTAAAGCGTTTCTTTCATGCCTTTCGCACCAATTCAATTAGATTCATGCTTTCGTTATAATATTATTGCAATTTCAGTTTACGATCGTGATCGTGACCGTGATCTAAATAAACACCGTTGATAGTCATCTTGGTTTTCGTGGTTTCATTACGACCGGTAAAATAGTTCCCACATCAGCGACACTTAGAAAACACGCATAGCGACACCCCTCGAAGTTTCCTCTTTCGTCGCAAGCGTCACATTATGATTATAATTATTATTATTATTATTATCATTTTATTATTATTAAAACTCTTTTACCATCTACTGCCACTAATCTTAACATAAATAAATAAATTGGGTTTTAATTCCTCTCAAAGTAATCTTTTTAATGAAGAACTGAAAGTATTTCAAATAAGTGTCAGTTTAGTTTTACCCTATAGACCTAGCAACCTTAAATGTTTAATCCCAAAAGCACATTTCTTTACACTTGACATCATAGCTGAACACACTGAACATATTCACTTAAGAAATTAATTCAAACTGAGCTTCCTCTTCACCTTTTCTTGGCTTCAAGGTCTCTTTTCACTCACCTTTCTTTTCCTGAAGTTTCACAGTGCTGTGCCTTACTTCCAGTTTTCTTTTGTGACCAGAAGTGGACAGTAAGGTGGAAGGTGAAGTACCTGAGAGGAAACGTACAAAGAGCAATTCATGGTGTTACTTTTAATGGCAACATGAAAACAGATCATATTAGCATGATCTTACTGTGTGATTCAGGAGTGATATTGTAGGGAGAAATTAGATGCTGGTCACTCTTAGGGTTTATTCCACAAACCAACTCAAATTCCTTTTACATAAGTAGAGAATCAGGCACAACCATATCTGGAATAATTTTCATTATTTTACATTATTTACAGCAATATCTGTATTCATGGTGTTACTTTTCTTGGAGAAATAATAATTAACACAGCAAACCAACATGTGACCATATGTATATAAGTGTACGAGATTTATCCAAAATACACCACCAATGTCAGTTTTTCAATACATAATTTATGATTAAGGTTGGGAAAAAAACCTTCATTATACTATTATTATACTATTATTATGATTATGATTATAATTATTATTATTATCATTTTATTATTATTAAAACTGTTTTACCATCTACTGCCACTGATCTAAACATAAATAAATAAATTGGCTTTTAATTCCTCTCAAATTAATCTTTTTAATGAAGAACTGAAAGTATTTCGAATAATTGTCAGTTTAGTTTTACCCTTCAGACCCTAGCAACCTTAAATGTTTAATCCCAAAAGCACACTTGTTTACACTTGACATCATGGCTGAACACACTGAACATATTCACTTAAGAAATTAATTCAAACTGAGCTTCCTCTTCACCTTTCCTTGGCTTCAAGGTCTCTTTTCACTCACCTTTCTTTTCCTGAAATTTCACAGTGCTCTGCCTTACTTCCTGTTTTCTTTTGTGACCAGAAGTGGACAGTAAGGTGGAGGGTGAATTACCTGAGAGGAAAAGTACAAAGAGCATTTCATGGTGTTACTTTTAATGGCAACATGAAAACAGATCAAATTAACATGACCTTAATGTGTGATTCAGGAGAAATTAGATGCTGGTCACTCTTAGGGTATAAAGGGTTTATTCCACAAACCAACTCAAATTACTTTCACATAAGTAGAGTATCAGGCACAATCATGTCTGGAATAATTTACATTATTTTACATTATTTACAGAAATACATGTATTCATGGGGTTTCTTTTCTTTGAGAAATAATAATTAACACAGCAAACCAACATATGACCATCTGTATATAAGTGCACGAGATTTATCCAAAATACATCACCAATGTCAGTTTTTCAATACATAATTTCTGATTAAGGTTGGGAAAAACCTTCATTATACTATTATTATGATTATGATTATGATTATAATAATTATTATTATCATTTTATTATTATTAAAACTATTTTACCATCTATACTGCCACTGATCTAAACATAAATAAATAAATTGGCTTTTAATTCCTCTCAAATTAATCTTTTTAATGAAGAACTGAAAGTATTTCAAATAATTGTCAGTTTAGTTTTACCCTATAGACCCTAGCAACCTTAAATGCTTAATCCCAAAAGCACACTTTTTTACACTTGACATCATGGCTGAACACACTGAACATATTCACTTAAGAAATTAATTCAAACTGAGCTTCCTTTCATTGGCTTCAAGGTCTCTTTTCACTTACCTTTCATTTTCTGAAGTTTCACAGTGCTGTGCCTTCCTTCCAGTTTTCTTTTGCGACCAGAAGTGGACAGTAAGGTGGAGGGTGAAGTACCTGAGAGGAAAAGTACAAAGAGCAATTCATGGTGTTACTTTTAATGGCAACATGAAAACAGATCATATTAACATGACCTTAATGTGTGATTCAGGAGTGATATTGTATGGAGAAATTAGATGCTGGTCACTCTTAGGGTTTATTCCACAAACCAACTCAAATTCCTTTCACATAAGAGAATCAGGCACAATCATATCTGGAATAATTTTCATTATTTTACATTTTGTACAGCAATACATGTATTCATGGTGTTACTTTTCTTGGAGAAATAATAATTAACACAGCAAACCAACATGTGACCATCTGTATATACGTGCATGAAATTTATCCAAAATACATCACCAATGTCAGTTTTTCAACACAGAATTTATGATTAAAGTTGGGAAAAAACCTTCTTTTTACTATTATTATACTATTATTATGATTATGATCATGATTATAATTATTATTATTATCATTTTATTATTATTAAAACTATTTTACCGTCTACTGCCACTGATCTAAACAAATAAATTGGCTTTCAATTCCTCTCAAATTAATCTTTTTAATGAAGAACTGAAAGTATTTCGAATAATTGTCAGTTTAGTTTTACCCTTCAGACCCTAGAAACCTTAAATGTTTAATCCCAAAAGCACACTTGTTTACACTTGACATCATGGCTAAACACACTTAACATATTCACTTAAGAAATTAATTCAAACTGAGCTTCCTCTTCACCTTTCCTTGGCTTCAAGGTCTCTTTTCACTCACCTTTCTTTTCCTGAAGTTTCACAGGGCTCTGCCTTACTTCCTGTTTTCTTTTGTGACCAGAAGTGGACAGTAAGGTGGAGGGTGAATTACCTGAGAGGAAAAGTACAAAGACCAATTCATGGTGTTACTTTTAATTGCAACACGAAAACAGGTCAAATCAACATGCGATTAACTGACATACCGTGTCACTATCAGTTGTTTGAGTCATAATTTAAGATCAACATTGAAAACACCCAGTTTATCATTATATACTGTTTCTGTCACCAACCCCAGCCTCTACCATCTTAATATATTTCCTTATAGCAAAACACAGAGGGAGGGAAAACTAAATTGGGCATAATTGACTTTAAAAAAAACCTTTTTGATGAGAACTAAATGTATTTAAAAGTATTCCTAGATTAGTTTTACCATGAAATTTAATTTAACAGCATCATTTATTCACCTTCCATTCTTTGGAGTTTCAAATGTGGCTCTTCTAGTTGTTCTTCAGGATCAAAGGTGGAAGATCCAGGAAGAGGCAACATGCCTAAAAATAAAGTTATACAGAGAGATATGAGCATTTCTACTGATAAGTAGTCAGAAACAAGCATACCAACTTGTAGTTAAAGATAGATTTAAAAAAGGTGCTCAAAGCATCTATTTGATATTCACATATATATCTCATGTATATTGTCTTAACCCTTTACATCCTAACATCAGTCTGCATATTCTCCACACTGCTCCTTATACATTTCCTACTGTGCTGAAAAGGAGAATTTGTTTGCCAATCAAAAGTTTCCTTCTCTTTTGACCATGTCCTTTATTCTCATCACCTTAATGTGTGATTCAAGAGTGATATTGTGGGGAGAAATTTGATGCTGGTCACTCTTAGGGTTTAAAGGGTTTATTCCACAAACCAACTCAAATTCCTTTCACATAAGTAGAGTATCAGGCACAATCATATCTGGAATAATTTACAATTTTTTACAGCAATAAATGTATTCATGGGGTTACTTTTCTTTCAGAAATAATAATTAACACAGCAAACCAACATGTGACCATATGTATATAAGTGCATGAAATTTATCCAAAATACATCACCAATGTCAGTTTTTCAATACATAGTTTATGATTAAGGTTAGGAAAAAACCTTCATTATACTATTTTTATACTATTATGATTATGATTATGGTTATAATTATTCTTAATATCATTTTATTACTATCAAAACTGTTTCACCATCTCCAGCAACTGATCTTAACATTCCTTGAGCGAAAAATAAATTGGGTTTTAATTTCTTTCAAATGAATCTTTTTGATGAAGAACTGAAAGTATTTCAAATAATTGTCAGTTCAGTTTTACCCTACAGACACTAGCAACCTTAAATGTTTAATCCCAAAAGCACACTTCTTTACACTTGACATCATAGCTGAACACACTCAACATATTCACTTTAGAAATTAATACAAACTGAGCTTCCTCTTCACCTTTCCTCGGCTTCAAGGTCTCTTTTCACTCACCTTTCTTTTCCTGAAGTTTCACAGTGCTGTGCCTTACTTCCAGTTTTCTTTTGTGACCAGAAGTGGACAGTAAGGTGGAGGGTGAAGTACCTGAGAGGAAAAGTACAAAGAGCAATTCATGGTGTTACTTTTAATAGCAACATGAAAACTGGTCAAATCAACATGCGATTAACTGACATACCGTGTCACTATGTCACTATCGGTTGTTTGAATCATAATTTAAGATCAACATTGAAAACACCTAGTTTATCATTAAATACTGTTTCACCAACCCCAGCCTCGACCATCTTAATATATTTCTTTATAGAAAAACACAGAGTGAGGAAAAACTAAATTGGGCATAATTGCCTTTAAAAAAAACATTTTTAAAGAGAATTAAATGTACTTAAAAGTATTCTTAGATTAGTTTTACCATGAAATTTAATTTAACAGCACCATTTATTCACCTTCCATTCTTTGGTGTTTCAAATGTGGCTCTTCTAGTTGTTCTTCAGGATCAAAGGTGGAAGATCCAGGAAAAGGCGACATGCCGAAAAATAAAGTTATACAGAGAGATATGAGCATTTCTACTGATAAATAGTTAGAAACAAGCATACCAACTTGTAGTAACAGATAGATTTAAAAAAGGTGTTCAAAACATCTATTTGATATTCGCATATGTATCTCATGTATATTGTCTTAACCCTTTACATCCACACTGCTCCTTATACATTTCCTAGTGTGCTGAAAAGGTGAATTTGTTTGCCAATGAATTTTCTTTCCCTGTTGACCATGTCCTTTATTCTCATCGCCTTAATGTGTGATTCAGGAGTGATATTGTAGGGAGAAATTAGATGCTGGTCACTCTTAGGGTTTATTCCACAAACCAACTCAAATTCCTTTCACATAAGTAGAGTATCAGGCACAATCATATCTGGAATAATTTTCATTATTTTATATTATTTACAGCAATACATGTATTCATGGTGTTACTTTTATTTGAGAAAATAATTAACACAGCAAACCAACATGTGACCATCTGTATATAAGTGCATGAAATGTATCCAAAATACGTCACCAATGTCAGTTTTTCAATACAAAATTTATAGTTAAGGTTGGAAAAAACCTTCATTATACTGTTATTGTACTATTCTTATAATTATGATGATAGGTGTTGCGTGATGAGACCAAATAACAGTTGCAAAAGAGACCACGCTTACTGCTGTTCCTCTAACAGAGAAAAAATTAAACTTATTTGTCAACAGTTAGTGACTCCAAAAATAGAATTCCATCAAATTTTACTGGGAAAAGCATACAGAAACTCTGTTGTACCTCCAATAAAACCTAACCAAAGATATATTGCAATCTCAGATAAGTGAAGATACAACCACCAAGAGAAATGGATAATATTTCAAAGAGGGCTCCTTGATTGGTTGTTGCCTATCTGGACTTTGCTGTCTGTGTGTGAAATACGTGATAAAATGCAGGTTGTTTACAAGGAATTGACATGCGACATGGGAGAATTGTGTGGAAAGTTGGGGTTGGACAATGCAGGTGGAATAAGTGATGAAATGAAGTAAAAATTGTACTTCAAACCCACTGGAACCATTAATATCCCATTAAGCTTCAAACACATTGGATGATAATCTTCTTGCAGGTCCTCATTTTCAAAGGGCTTCTACACCAGTGTTCCTTCATAGCAAATCGCACAGTAATCTTCCAATTGAATAGTACCCCTGCAGTATACAAACTGTTATTACTGTTAACTCTTTAACTCCCATAAGTGACCAAAACGGAATTTCTCCTTACAATATCAACCAGGTAAGTGATGAAAAAAAAGAAAAATATCAATTTGGGGATAATTAGTTGATCCAATACTAAATTCTCTGCACTAACATTATAAGAATTGTATGGTTGACAGTAAGGAGAATTACAAATCTGATCTGGGAGTTAAAGGGTTAAGGGCAATTCCATGTTACAGACTTTACATTCAGAGACCAATTTTTTGGAAACTAATTTCCTTAACAAACTTATTTTGCACAGTTTTTAATTAATAATTCAAACATTCCTCACAGGGTAATTGACTATCAGCAGAGGAAAAATTTTCCTTTCTTTTAACAAAGGCTGCCAATATTTTTGTGTGAAACTCTATTACGGACATTACAAAAAAAATCAACCTACAATTTAATGTGTTCACTTGACATCTACTTTCCTGTGAGTTAACTATTTAGACAAATATCATTTCATAATAATAAGAACAAAGCTGCTTCATAGCTCTTTAAAATCTAGTTATATCAATTCCTTTATTCTGTAATTATATTTTCAGCTTGTGGTTAAAACATTACACAATTTTTGTTATGGACATTACACTGGGAAACTGAATTCGAACTGCA
Source organism: Pocillopora verrucosa (assembly GCF_036669915.1). Taxonomy (NCBI): domain Eukaryota; kingdom Metazoa; phylum Cnidaria; class Anthozoa; order Scleractinia; family Pocilloporidae; genus Pocillopora; species Pocillopora verrucosa. Next base: position 3,763,424 of record NC_089319.1, read on the forward strand.
TGAATTGACAATTTTCTCTGTAGTATGAGGACAGTCATTACCAGTGCAACGGCCTTTGAAAGTTCAAGTAAGCTACATTTCTGAAACATTTTTTTAATTTTTATCTTCAGATATTTTAAAAGAAGGTACTGACTATTAACATGATATATCTTTCATTAAACTTGTTTCACAAATAGACTTAAACTTTTTGAAAATTTATACACCTCATGTCACCATGGTGTTGCAACTGTTCTTATGGTTATTGTTATTAGTGTTTAGTTAAAAGCACTGTAAACTTGGATGTGATTTTTTGTTCAATTTGAACAAACTGGTTTTCATGAAGTAGTTATTTCTTCCAAAAGAATTACTATAATAAAAGTCATTCAGTCATAATGTCCATAATGTAATTTCTGTAATGTTGTGTCCATAATGTAATGTCTGTAACATAAAGAAGGCTTTATTTTTTGCGGTGTTTTTCCGGGATTTTGATAATTTACAGCACTTATTATTATAATAAATTTTGGCCCCTAAAAACTGGAAAAGGAGCCAAGCTTACAAAAACAGCTGGTTTTTATTTTCAGAGAAAACAAAATAAATTGGTTTTCTTTACAGACATTACGTAGTCTGTAACAAAATGGTTACTTGCTCTCATTTACGAAGTACATCCATTTTGGAAAAAACACTTATCAGCAAGTTCACCTTTGTATTGAGTTCAAAATGTTTTGTTCCCCTGGTGAGATTTTGGGAATAAATGTGTCTTAATAAAATCATTTTAAATCTCACAGCATGCCACATATTTTCACACACTTCTCATTGGAAAAAAATAAACAGCAACTCTGCCATTTCCTGCAAAACCAAATTTCAGATTTTTTTTTTTAAACAATTTAGGGTCTCCTCACTCCAAAAGTCCATCATTGGGCTAGATAAGAAATAATTATTTTAAATTTCACCATTTAAGTGGTTCCTAAAATAGAATGGCCCTTAACAACAATGGCTATTACCATTTATGGCCTTGGATTACCAATCTTCCTAAATGTATTTATTTGTAACATTCCATAAGACTACTGCCTTATTGCATTTAGAAACAACTGCTAACCTGTAAATTGAATATTTAACACAGGACATGTTGCCTTTATCATTATTTCAAATTTAATTAAAACTTCTGCATTTCCAATGCAAGGTGAGAAAACTTACCACGTGCAAGATTGTACATCTTTTCAACAAGGAAATCACAAGGCTCCGCCCAGCTGAACTTCTGCAAATAGTTTTCACGAAGAATCTTAGCCTCTGCAAGTCGTACGTTCCTTTTTTTCTTACGCACAGCCTTTATTGCTCTGGCCCAGTCTGCAGGATTCTCTGAATCCACTATACACTGTGGCCCAGTAGGCACTTCCCTTAAGGCTTCTGCAATTCCTGAGTTACCACTGACAAGTACAGGAAGACCAGCAGATATGGCTTTAAGAGCGCTCAACCCGAATCCCTCAGTTTTTGAAGGCAATATAGCAATATCCACCATAGAGAATAAGTCGGCTAATGTTTTCCTGTTTTCATCAAAGCTGCAGATAAGTAGCTGATTACGACCAATACCACACTGAAGTAACTTGTGTTTCAATTCATCTTCCTTTCCTCTCTGTTTGGAGGCAAACTTGAGTTGGTAAGGTTCACTCTTCAGGTTAGCGATGGCTTCCGCTGCAATGCCGTATCCCTTGACATCAAAATCGTCACTATCACCACTCTCAATTACCAAGACACTAAAAATTCTTCCTTCGTCGCTTGCTTGCTGCACATCTGAAAATTCAGAGAAAATGCTTGGCGTCAGATTGAAAACATCTTTTTTTCTGAGTTGGCGCTTATATCCATCAGTCAGCTTGGGGCCAATTGTTACAACTTGATCAGCCATTTCACATAGTTCTTTTTCCATTTGTTGCATTTGTTGACCTTCAGAAATACTTTTGTACATGCCAATTTCTTCAGGGGCAGTAGAGACTACTTGAATCCACTTGCAATTACTGTAATTTGGATTTCTCTTTATGAGTGGAATATGCTGACCAAGAGCTACTCCATGCCCTAGAACACAATCCATAGCATGGCCATCAGGTACAGAGGCTAGCCAAAGAACTGGTTTTGAACCAGGCAGTTTAACTGCTTCAATCAGTTTAACATTGTAATTATCAGCATCTTTCTTTTCCTCCTCACTACACTGAGGTAAGAAGACACTGACTTCCACATTGGGATGCTTAGCCATTTGTATTGCTAGCTCTCTGTTGATGGTTGTCAGGTCTCCATAGCTTGAAGTTCTCCATTCAGCACTCAAAAGGGTTACTCTCAGTTTCCTTTCCCCAGTGTCTTTCTGTAAACACAAGAAATTAAATTAGAGTTATGAAAATAATAAAAACTCATTTCATGAATTATTTTACTCTCTTATAAAATTTTTTTATTATATCGATATCTTACTTGGTAAATACCAGTATTATGTAATTATAAAGTTTTGTATCTACAGGCATGTAATTTTTTCCTGAAGTGAGAGAGTTGGTAGGGATGCAATGATAATAGTGAAGTTTCCTTAGAATGAAATGACACCAAAGTACAAGTACAAAAAACAACTCGGTCGCAGCTGTGATTTTCAAAAGCAGTTTTTTGATATCCTACCTTTAATTGTCTCGACATCACAGGAACCTTAAAATAAAAACGAAAACAACATGAATTCCTTTTATTACTTATTCACTAAAAATGCCTTAAATTACTACCGTATTAAATGACAACTTGAAATTACTGTTGCTGGCATATCATCGCATAGATGAGTAATCATATTGCCTTTTTGATCAAGTGAAATTTAATCGACGAAATGTATCATTAAAAAAAAAATTCTTCCTCCTGATTAGCAAAGAGAAATGAACTTTTCCGCTTACAATGCAGAGGAGACGTACTTCAGTGCTAAAAAGAGGTTATTTTAAAAGTGCTTAAAATTTGACGAATTGTTTAGCGATTACATGCAGGGTTAATGAACAAATTATTGTGCACGCGATTCCCGTAAATAATTATTAAAAGCTATCATATGGTTTTATCATGAATACTATTTATCAATATGTAATCATCAGATTTTTGTCGTGAAATATGGAATAAATAGGCACTCCTAAATTTGGTCAGACTACAAAATGCATCTGCCTTATGACAAAATCTTTGGCGAAAGACATCCGCGAAGACCCTAGTATACCCTTAAAGATCCAGACAATGTTACACGATTTGGAATTATGGTTCAGTCTACTGTTCGTACATATGCGATGTCGTTTGACTTAAAATCCAAATCAGGGGCTTTTAATTGGTTTACTGAGACATCATTATACCAGAATTAGTCAACTCTATTGTCGCTTACAGTGTTACAGGGAAATTTTTTTGGAGTGTAAACTCGCTGAATTTGAACAGAAATGCGATAAATACATGACAAACTACGAAACACCAGCACTTAGTCGGATAACAAATGTACACGAAATAATACACACAAGTAGTCTTACCTATACGCTGTAAACGGCTATAAACGGAGTCACATTTGCTGCTACAGGAAAGTATTTTGAAACTTAACCGCCAATGTCACGGTGGATGACAGTGTTGAATCTTTCCTCGCTATATTTCTTGAATGAGTTGGTAACAATCGAATTATCTCAGATCCAAACCAACTGGAGCTTTTTTAGTTGTAAGCGATGAAGCGTTAAGCGGCGACGTGTACAGAATAATAAAGAAATACTATTTTTTTTACATTCCTTTGGTAAGGTGTGGCATGAGAAACAGGTTTACTGATGCTAAAAACTTTTTTCCAGTTCAGATAAACACAATCAAATGTTGATTATGTTATGTGTTCGGGTTAGAGAATGAGATCCTACAAAGGATTGTTGTCGATGACAATGAATAACGTTTCAACGCCAGAGAGAAAGCTCTTTTTCCAGAACATTCTGGAAATTAAACGAAGCGTGACATTAAGTGGCGATCATAGAACACATTTACTTAGGCGAAATGAGTTTCTTGTCACAACCTTACGATATCTTGGATTGCTTTATCTATAAAACAATTAATTATGGAAAGGTATCCACGTTCTTCTCGCTGGATAAAAGCAAGATCTGAGCGGTGTAATTTCTGGTTAGTTCATTCAACCGCCAAGTGATTTTGCACGGTCAGTCAGATTACAACCATCCAAAGAATTTTTAACAACCTCGGAATAGATTCAATGGGAACATTTGTCTCAATCATATAAACGTAAACAACTGCTCTGATGAAGATATGGGCAAAAAGGTTCACACACTTGGCTTCAATTATTTACCGGATTCCCCGGGTTTTTAATTATCTTTTGAGGCTGACTGTGAACCTGTTGGCTGAATCAGCCATAAATCATAACTCTCTAAAAGAAAAAAAAAATTGTCATTTTGAATTTTTAACGTGTCGCCTAACTCCAGTATAGCTGCAGGCAAAATTGTGAGAAAATCGGTTCGCAAGGGAAGGCGTTCCTCGTACAGATTTCCCCGTTGGCATTTTTTGACGCATTAGCCACTCGCTTGCCATTTTCTTCATCTCATCTCTAAAATCCACACCTAATTTTGGACTTGGCTTCGATGTTGTAGTATAATTAAGCCCCGCTTCAATGCCGAGGTCAAGAATTGGTGACATTTGTTCAAAAGTCAGGCTTGAATGCCAAATAATGACTGGATACTCAGGATGTGTTTATAATCTCTTACGCGGCGAAGAGTTAACCCCAGCATAACTTATGCGAGCAGCGTTGAGTTTTAAATGGAAACTTAAATCATTTACCGTCGAGGTTTCCTTTCTTGGACCACGTAAACGTTGATGATTTCACGTTGTTGTTTTGCATAGGACGGCTAAGAAATGCAAACAGTTTTAAAACGCACGTGCTGGCTTTTGTTTTGCTATTGTTTTGCCACGTTCTCGTTACCGTCGCCGTCGTGGTTTGCTAAAAGTCCTTATTATTAATTATAGCTGCAGGAAACTACAGCAATCACATATATAATACTCAGATGATTCTCATCCTAATCACGTCTCAAATTATTTGATTAGGATTTTTTATCACCCCTGACATAAGAAACTAATTATTTTAGGCCTAACTTGCCGCAAAGCAATAAGTTGAACGGACAATTTTGCAATGAATTTGAAAAGAAGATATAGTCAAGGTGTAATCATAACAAAAAAAATTGAAGATGAATTTAATTGGCATACGATTTCATAATGTTAGAAATATTCAAAATGTCGTGCCTCTAAGAATGTATTTACTAAAAGGACCGTGAGCGTGAAACAAGGCAACCAGAGTTTTTCGCCCGGAAACCATTGCTATGAAATGTTCTTAATACTTTTATCAAAAGTCTCGTTAAAGTAATTTATATTTACGTTGTTTTGTACGTGATCAGGAATCTCTGGATTTTGCCCAAAAGTGGGAAAAGTTTCGTATTTGTTTCTTGTTTCAGAGATTTTTCCGGTCAAACGAAATTAAATATGATGTCGAGGAAAATGTAAACGCGTCAAGATTTTAAAGGTGTGACGCTTGCGACGAAAGACGAAACTTCGAGGGGTGTCGCTAGGCGTGTTTTCTAAGTGTCGCTGATGTGGGGATTATTTTACCGGCCGTAGTGAAACCACGAAAACCAAGATGACGATTAACGGTGTTTATTTAGATCACGATCACGATCGTAAACTGAAATTACAATAATATTATAACGAATGCATGAATCTACTTGAATCGGTGCGAAAGGTATGAAAGAAACGCTTTACGTGCCTATGACGATAACGCGATTAAAATAACAACAATTAACGTGAATTAACATAAACAAATCATAAAAGGCTAAATTAAAACTACTCGAGATTCAAAGATCGGCTACACGATGACCATTTGCGGCTGATTAACAGCCCAAAGACTAAAATGTGGGCGTTGCTGTGTGAGCGTCTAGTTATTTCAAATACTCCTTTGATTTCAAGATAATTAGTTGTACTATTGTACAACACAGTACATATGTGCGCTATCACCCAAGGTAAAAAACTAAACTTAAACACATTGAAATAAAACTAACAAAATCACTTACATATCGGTCCTGCTTGTGCCAAAGGTTTGGAACAAAAGAACGAAGGTACTGCTGTTCAAGGCGAAATCTTGCGAAACTCTGGCTTAAAGGGACGCTAACTTAGCTTTTATTTGCGTGTGGTGACGCTGAAAGATCCGATTACAAACCAATAGGAAAAAGATAAACATTGTAACTATGATCGTAACTAGGCACACAAAGTAATTGATAATTGATCTAATAAAAAAAACTGTTCTTTTGTTCAATATCCTTAACAAAAGGAAAGAGGAAATTGTCACATAAAAGAGTGAAGAAACTAACGAAAAAGTATGAGTAAAATTAGTGAACTTGCCGTGTGTTTTTTATTGACTAAATTTTGTAACAAAAAAATGACCGAAGAATTTATTATAGCTGGCAAAACGCGCGGCGAGAAAGGAAGTATTGTTAAAAGTTAGGTTTACCATACTGGTTGTTATCATGATATTGGTAACGTGCATCTATGACGTTTTCAAATCTTTTTGAAAAGAACATTCTGTATGTGTGAAATTTAAACTCAAGTTTAATTTCGGACACCAGGAGAGACACTGTTTTTGTTTGTGATCCAGATCAAATTCCCGCTTACGAAACGAAACATTTTTGGTGATTTCAATTAGGCATGTGGTGAAATAAAGGTTTTCACTTTGTTGTAGTTGTTATGTTTTTTTCCTTTTTTCCGCTATGTTAAAGCTAGGAGAGGAAGAGGACTGTTGGTGATTTTTATTAATAGACCAGTAATCACAGTTCTCTTGAACAGTGAACAAAATCAAGAACTTCTTTTTTGTGATTAGTACCTGAAGTATCCGTTTGAATCTTCTGTAAGAATGGCTGTAATCTAAGCATTTGGATGCCAAGTTCAAAAACTTCTACTAGATTAGGGATTAAAGGCTCGATGAATCCCAGTTAAATAATGACTAGACCCGGGTAGGGTGGGGAACATTTTGGTCGCAGGGATGCACAGAAGGTTAAGGGAGGATTTTGGAATGTGTCCTAGTAAACGAACACACTCAGAGATCGATCATTGACGGTGGTAAGGTTGAAGAAAACAGAGGAGTTAGACAGAGATGTTGTTGAGACCCGAAGATGCGCTTTCAATCGGCTGGAAATCTTATATTCTAGAATTGTAAAATAAACGTGAGGTTCTCTGCGCCTGCCCTTAGCGAATCTAAGTAAGTCAAAGTTTAATCCCGGGTTACCAAACTTAAAATTGGGTGGTAGATTTTTAAAATGGTCGTGAAAATACCTCGAAATCAAAAACTTCACAAAGAAGAGAAAAGAATAGCGGACAGGTCTGGAGAAAGTTTGAACGTTTTTTTAAAATACAGCGTTTGAAGGAAAGTGATTAGAATGGAAACACCCAACAAAGCACAAACAACCGGCTAAACGTGTGGAAGTGTTGGGCTTCCAATAATGGCTGAAACGAAAGCATTATAGAGTTTAAAGCGGACGCCCTGAAGAACATTCGCGAAAAGTTTACGGAATAGTTCGTAAGAGAGACGTGAAAGATTGCAAGCGTGATGACCCTTGTATACTGGTTACTGCTATCAAGCTATAACCAACTGACAAAGGAAACGAACGCTCGGTTTTTTTGTGACAGGACGTGTAAAAGTTCGAAGCAAGTTCTATCTGGGAAACCCTGACTACTCCAGCAAACGCACAAAGGCAAGCGGCCGAGCCAGTAAGACATGACACGAAATAAACACGACTAAGAGGAAAACAGTCTAATTTTTTCGTGTACATCATTAACAGATAATCACATGTTTTTCCTCGTACAATTTGGGATAAATGAGCACTCGCACATTTTTCAAAAACTGCAAATTGCACTCGTGCTATTTGGTTAGCGATCGAACAATTCACTCGTGCTCATTTATCCCAAATTGTACTCGAAATCTTGTGATTATCAATACGAATCTATAATTTATGCAAAATTAAGTGATAAATGCATTTAAAGAACAACAAAAAGATAGTGCGTTCATAGCGTTTAAGCGTTTACTCATAACTCACTCTTGGCATTGAATTTTTTTTACCCTGTGTCTTTCAAATTTCGTCTAAAACTAGAACTATAACTCAATGTCTTCTTTATCATACAGTAAGTAACTATGACAGTTTTTCTTCCAAAATATACATTAGACGGTTCTTACCTGCATCGGTTATCAAATTTTGATACAGATAAAGTTCGGTGACGTTACATGTTGGTGTCTGTAATGCTTGACATAGATTGGCAACACCGGCATCGATTATCTAATTATTATTCAGATGAAGTTCGGTGACTTTACATGCTGGCGTCTGTAATGCTTGACATAGACTGGCAACACCGTCATCGATTATCTAATTATTATTCAGATGAAGTTCGGTGAGTTTACATGCTGGCGTCTGTAATGCTTGACATAGATTGGCAACACCGGCATCGATTATCTAATTATTATTCAGATGAAGTTCGGTGACTTTACATGCTGGCGTCTGTAATGCTTGACATAGACTGGCAACACCGGCATCGATTATCTAATTATTATTCAGATGAAGTTCGGTGACGTTACATGTTGGTGTCTGTAATGCTTGACATAGACTAGCAACACCAGCATCGGTTATCTGATTCTTATTCAAATGAAGTTCGGTGACTTTACATGTTGGTATCTGTAATGCTTGACATAGACTGGCAACACCGGCATCGATTATCTAATTATTATTCAAATGAAGTTCGGTGACTTTACATGTTGGTGTCTGTAATGCTTGACATAGACTGGTAACATTGGCATCTGTGACTTTCCAACGACTCAGGTCAAGTTTGGTGATTCTACTCCATTCAGATTCGTCCTCTGCATTGAGTGCACCAAAAACATTTAATGCAAAAGACACAGCAGTGCAGTCCACATCCCTCCCGAAGCCAGAAAGAACAAAGCATCCATCACGCTCTGAAAGGAGGACCGCAATGAAGGGAACGCTTCCACACAGACTTTCAACCTCGTGTAAGTTCAAAGTTTTCAAATCTTCTTTGAGGAAAAGAAACTTTCTCTCCTCAAGGAGTTGAGCTGCCAGCTTTGATAATTCATCCAGAGTCTCTTCGACAGAGGGTCTTTTCTTTCTATCGTGCTTTTGCACGAACATGTTGACCACTTCATCATAAAGGTCACTTGTTTTCACCGGGAGAGGATTATTCTTCTTTGGTTGCTGTAGAGTATATTCAAAGTAGGAGCACATGAGAAAACAGAGCACAGGAATGTGGGCAAAGCTGACAAGGTTGACATTCTTTGTAATGTGGTCCATTACAATGTTTTTCATTCGGTCGTTGTTTTTGAAATACTTTCCTATGTATTCTTTTACCTGTGGCTCGGAAAATCCTGTTATTTCAACGTATCTATCAAAATAGATCTCTCCGTCTTTCATTTCGTCAGATTCGTCGGGTCTTGGCGTGATCATGACAACCGAACCTCTCAGTATTTTTCCTTTGATAAGCTTAGCACACCTTGCCGCTACTGGCATTTTCTCTTTGGCGTTATTTGGGTACTTTTCATCCGAATTACTAGCGATGTACTCTCGTTGTGAACACTCGTCATACCCGTCGATGATAATCAAAACTTCTTCGGAATGATCAACAATGTACTCAAATATAGAGTCGTCGATATTTGAGCGGTCATCTAGCACTGAAGATCGGTTTAAGATATCCTTCAAGGTGACAGGGTCGTCTCCAAGTAGATTAAGCTGACAGAAGGTGAGCAAGTATGCGAACTTTAAATCAGGTACTTCTGCATTTGCTCTGGATCGAAACAATTTGTTGTCAGCCCAATCTTTGATCAGCTTTTGACAAAACAGTGTTTTACCGATGCCTACCTTTCCAGTGACAAGAACAGATTTTGGAAGTTTCCCATCGGCTGAGATGAAAATTTCTTGAGAGCTTTTAATTTTCTTTCCACTGATTTGACCCTACTGGCGAAGGCGTTCTTTTCTTTTCAAATCAAGATCTTCTACTGGTTTTCTTCCATGTTGCATGAGAATGCTGATGAATATGTGATCTGTTATCACATTAGACATGATCGGTGAGGCCTGAGCGAGGTAGTCGGTTTGGCTTTTTACTGATTCTTTCAACGCATCAGAGTATTCTGCTACGGCTGTAAAGAAAACCATTAGCTGCATTTATTTTCATAAACCCTTCATGTATTTACTTTTCCAATGCTCGACGAAAAGTCATTGATCTGCCTGACTTGTGACGCCATTGGTTATCACACTAGGTGAGTTTTGCTTCAATTAGGCTTTCCAAAAAGTGCAAGTTAATCTTGAATCTGTTCGCAATTAATTGACATCAAATTCTGACCGAGCAATTAGAAAAGCGTAGCAAGAGGTTGGTGTAAAGGTTAAATTATTTATTTTTTAATAAGATGCATGCAAACATTTCAGACGCTTATTAGCTGAGAACAAGTCAATTAATCCCAAACAGTGCACAAAGTTGAGATTGAGGGCAAAAAGTTAAAACTGAGTGTAGAAAGATGAAAAGAAGAGTCACAAAAGTGCAACAAAACAAAACAAAACGGCGGAGAGGTTAGGAGAGGGTAACAACCTTTTTATTTCAGAGTTTTATGAAAAATGCCAAAAAATAAAAATACAAAACAAAGCACAAACAACTGGCCAAAAGTCTGGAAGTTTTGGGCATTGGAAAATATGAATCGGGGACGCTGAATAAAATTCTCGAGGAATTTTACGCATCAGTTCGTAAGGAAGACGGGGAAGATAACGAGCGTGATATCTTTCGTGTTCTGATTATTGCTGTCGACCAATACCTAATTGACGAAGAGTACAAAAACCCGATCGTTCGTGACGGTGAGTTATAAAGCTTGAACCAAATTCTTGGGAAAACCTCGTCTACTCCAGCACAAGGCAAAGGCAAGCGGCCGAACCAGTGAGCCATGACACGAAAAAAAAAACAACTAGAGAGGAAAACAGAGTCATATCTTTGCTAGTATATTATCAAAAAGTAAACACATGATTCTCCTTGTGCAATTCGGGATAAAGTAGCATTTGCAAATTTTTCAAAAACTACAAATTGCACTCGCCCTACTGGCTCGTGCAATCTGCTGGCATTTCAAAACCTTACTCGTGCTGTTTTATCGTAAATTGTACTCGAAATCATGTGATTACCAACACTAACCGACCCTTTTCGGGAGCGGATCCAGGAATTTGTGGTATGGGAGAAACTAACTTTGACTCAGAAAACACATGGTTTTTGTTTTTACGGCTGGAGATTAAGAATGGCCTAAGCACACTTAGGGAAGAGAAAGCGTCTTGTCAGCTCCAGTTCATTAAGAATCTTAGCTTTTTTTCATCTCTTTCTTTCGACGAACCCGACCAAGTAAATACTGTAAGACTTAACTGCAGTTTTTTGGTGCAAATCACCTTTGTAGTGAATCTGTTTCAACGATTAATTCTCTTAACTTCCCGTATGAGGAACAAAAAAAAATAAAAAAATTACTTGCCCATCACCAGCAAAAAAGCATGGAAAAGACAACACCTGGTCTTTTTCTAATTTTGGGTCTAAGAGGAAGGGGTCAGTTCCAGTGCAAGATATTTCTCCGAGTTTAAGCTATTTTTAAATACTGAAATGAACTGATTTTTAAATTGCTTATTACCCTCTGATAGGCCCTTCAATCTTCTTCTTTTCTCAAGAAAGATCAAAAGGCCGTGTACAGATTTTACTGTTAATGCACCATACCTTTGTCTCCCGCTTTAAAATTTTTTGTAGGATAAGCGATTGCTTCCTTTAATAGCTCTGTCATTTCATCCAGTCTTTCTTTGATGCTGAATTCATCCATGATGCACCGCTTAAGAAGCTCTTTATAGTGTTCTTCGAAATCAGGGTCCATGCATTCCTTTTTCAGATCACCAATAGCACTTTGGTAACCATCTCCTCCCAGTCTCACCAATGCGTCCTGGATGTCCTGCCAGTATTGATTGAATGTTGCGTCATCAACTGAGGCCTCGCTGGCATGACCATAAACTGCGTTTCTGTAGCACTTGATACGAACAAAATCTGCCTCAAGGGTTGTGTCTGCTGCAGGAGGAAGTGTATCCCAGCCGGTAGCCGGAGGAGCAAGACCACAAATGTTCCTCAGCAGGACCATCAGTAGCGTGATATCGAAATTCTTTGATGAAACTGAAGACTTGATGGCGGGGTACAGTTTGTCCCGTTGTGAAGGGTTGAGTATCTTTTATTTCGGAGTGATTTTAGCACTCGATGAATCGGAGGACTAGACAAAACTGTGTCCAGGTTTCCTGGTGGACGCCTTTAGTCAAATGTCTGTCTCAAGATATGTGCACTGACACCCACGAGAAGCCTGCATAAGCGGGCGTAATTGGTTGTCTCTTTGTCGAATGAAACGTAGGTGCTGCAGCGGTGGCCATGAAGAAATACTGGATCGTTAATTGAGTAAAGGTCAATGACTCTTTAACCAAGAAATTTGGTTGCTGCTCGTTCGTCAGACTTCCTAGCTCAGCACTGGTGGAATGAATAAGATAGATCATATCATTGATCAGTTCGATTTTAATACCTCAACTTTTTATTCACACTTCCAAAAATGTCCGTTACATCTCAAGGCCAGCAAGGGTATTACATTAAACTAGTTTTAGATACCTCTGGAACACTGATTGCTCTATTAAAATTGCTTGCAAATGCTCTTCAAATCTGCTTTTGCGTGACTTAAAAAAAGCGTGACATATGGCCGTGATCGTGAAGGTATGTATCACGTAGTGTGAAAATCAAATTGGCCTTTTCTCACAGAGATCCGAGTAAAACTTCTCCCTTCTAGCCGGTCAGACACTTTCCATGCATATAAATTAAGATAATTCAGAGCAGCATTCCGAGCCTTTTGGCTGATGGCCTCCTAACTCCAATCACCAGCGTGTTTTACAATGTATTCAAATATTGAAATAATGTAAGCAGAAGATAAAGGTTGATCGCATTCGGGAAAAAAAAGAATTTCTTTGGATTCAGAATTCCATCAAAACAATCTATATGATCATACTCCTTTACACTTTAGTGTTGTTTAACCTATGGTAAAATTCTTGAAATAAACTCAATCGAATCATATGTTTACTCTTATGTCAGAGCGTTTTTAGTATTCGTTAATATGTCAGTATGATAAATTGATTTTTATGGGAAATTACTGAATACGTAGGTTATTATCTTGAGAAATAATTGTCGACCGAATCCGATTTTTTGCAAAAACTCCTATCGATGACATTGATAAACATCAAAGTAAGTGAGTAAGTAAGTAAGTAAACTCTTTATTTGAAGAGAGTAGCACTTAGTAGCCAAAAGGCATATAAACTTCTGGCCCTTGTACAATAAACGTGATAATACTTATGCAAATATAGATATTGATGAGTAAAAATAAATACATTATAATAGAAATCGAAGAGCAGTTAAAAAAAAAATTCAAAAATCCAATGATCAAACCTAAAATAAAGTAGATCTCAAGGATTAAATAAAAGAGTCAGGAAACTGTAAAAAGGAACCTGTTAAACTACAAAATGATTCAAGCTGCGTTGGTTTCCGAGAAAAAATTGCCTTTTTAAAACTTTGTACTGATGTCCTTAGTCGTAAGGTGATAAGGAAACTGTTCCATGGTTGACATGTGGTAACATTGAACGTTTTACCGCCATCTAAACTTTCGGCATACTAAGGGCCTATTTACACGGTACGACTTTGTCGCATGCGACAAGCTTACGACAGGCTTACGACACGAATTTTTTCGTGTAAATCAAACCTACAACTCGCTTACGACTCTTAAGTCATGTCGTAGGCCTGTCGTAAGCTTGTCGCATGCGACAAAGTCGTGCCGTGTAAATAGGCCTTAAGTTATAGTTTGCATACCAAGTGTTACGAGAGAGAAGATCACTTTTACGTGTTAATTAAAAGGCGAGTAATATACGCAAGCGGTTCTCCCGGTAGTCTTAAATGCAATTAGACGTTTGGAAATTTTAGCCTCCTCGTAAAAAGGTAACCAACTCAAATCATCAAATAATCTGACAGAAGAGGCCTTAGAACAAATACACAACATACTGGTTTAATGTTCATCACCGATAAGTTTTATGTCCTCACGACAACTATCCTTTCACATTCAGGATATAAATTGTTCACATGTAACTTATTTCACAATTCGATCGCCATATATAGTGTGGGTAGAGACCCATGATATCGAAGTGGCACCAGATAAATAAGGGAAGCACACTACAGCATGAACGGGGAATACAAAATAGCTATGGAGATTCTACGCACGAAGCTAAGATGAGACTACCGTTAACTTGGCATAAGCTAAAAATTACCACAGCGATTTTTTTGTAGACGTTGAATACTGAATTGGTTAACACCCCTGTATGATCCAAATCTTATTTTTACTTTCTTTAGTTTCTAATTGAGTCGTGCTTGTAAGTGATCTGTCGTGTATCAGGACTTTATCAGGACTTCGATTTTAATCGACACACAACTACATGACCCGACTTTAGTCGAATGATTTCGACAAACTTGGTAAAATTTAATCGATCATTCGACTATGAGCGATTTTCTTCACCCATAGGAACGTACTTTTGAAGTTTCGTGCCTAATTTAGCCTGTGTGCAGCCGACCCCAACCTACCAAAAAGAAAATCAGGAAGGTAAACTGCTTGCTAGCGCGGCGTAGATTCACTTGAGGTCGTACATTGATGTGTTTAATACAAGATGTAATTAACAGAAAGAAAGTGCTCAAACTGAAACTCAACTCAATATGGAAGAAAATCCACAAACTCTTACCTCCAAAGGTTGACTTGAAGCTCTCGCTCGGAGGTCCACTTACAATTGGTTTGCGGTCATAGAAGTATAACGTTTTCTCCTGGTTACCAGCTCCCTGCAACATGCGTTCATTTAGCTAAAGTCAGACTGCGATATCTCAGAAATCATCAGAAGAGAAATAAATTAATTGAGATAAAGGTTTGTCCATTTTTGGCCTAAAATGAAATCCCATATTCGAGCGGATTTCATCGCGTAACGACGCAGACAATTTCAAGGAGTGGTATTCAATAAGCTCACACTTTCAGTTTCGAAACACTAACCTTTTATTGTGCGCTATCAATAGTTTCAATTCCGTCTCAACTTAACGGTTGTATGGAGATTATATTTCTACTTAACACATTAATCACAGAGCGCTAGCTCCACTTGTCACGGTTTTTTGTGAAATTTGGCTTCTGATGGTTGTCAAAACGCTTTGGTCGCGTGATTTGTCGGATAGTGTTACATGGCAAGACTAGAACTACAGTAACCATGGATATCTTTGACGTAAGATGACGTGGACTGCAGAACTGGCGGACGAAAGCGCGAGGCGGACGCGAAAAAGCAGTTCAAAAAAGCAAGCCACCCCTTTCCTCGCTCCCTCCCCTTGCGTAAGACCGCATAATCTTGAATCTTTTAAAGCCATGGTCACTCCCAAGATAGACCAGGTCATTGTTTTTTTTATGCCATATCGTAAAGCAAATTCGTTTCCAAATCAAATTTTACAGGTTTCCTGTCTGGGCAACACAGTGGAAGGGGGAACTAGAGCAGTTTAGAACACCCTTGAGGTGGAGTATATGCTCCATTAATTTTGTGGATTGGCATCAATAACGAGACCCAAGATAGACCGAGACCGGACCTATTCCAGCTTGCCTCGGCTGAGGCGAGAAGCTTTTTGCTATTTTTTTTCTTTATTATGTTCCAATATTCAATTTTCATCGGAGCACACCCCTTTAAAAAATTAATTGGAGACGAGCGAGCGGGATAACTTTAGTCATGAATTCTTGGTATCACCTAAAAAATTCGTTTTAAAGATAATTTATTAATGTCAGGTGCGGTTATATTTATTCCATTCTGTTCTCAATTTCATTTTTCTACTCAAGTCGAAAAATCGAGAAAAAAAATTCCGTTTGTGTGCTAACATTTATGGAATCGAGATCTGAACTGCCTCCTATCTGAAGAAATTCGATTTCGTGGGTTTTTTTACGAAGCAAAAAACGATAAAATACGAAAGACCACACCTTCATCCATACTATTCAAAGGACTCGATAATCTTTAAATGCTCTATTGTAAAGCGTGTTCTAAATTGTGTGTGCAGCTTGTGATCATGCGCGCATAATCCAATAAATTCACACATTTGTAAATCTCAGAAAAAATGACTGCTTTATTTGCTTTCACAAAACATCACACCAGTAGATCAACGTCTGAAATATCTTCATTGGTTTCAGCACGCGCTGTTTCGCCTGCTGGTATCAGAAATTATTTTTCACTGAAATATGGTGTAGAGAAGTAGAGATGTATTTTCAACGGTGTCGTTAACAATTCCGCTGGCGATAAAATAGAAACGTTCTAAGCGGAACTTCTCAAAAAGCCAAAATATGTTCAGCGGAGCCGAACTAGACAATTATCTGAATTCTGTGCCTTGTTGTCTGTCCGGCAGTTTCATCTTGACTTTTAGCGATAATGATGTCCAACAAACTCTTAATCACTTTTCTCAGTGTTAAGGCAAGCCACAAATATTACAGTTCTCGTGTCCGTATTGGTTCATAAACGTACAGTGCTTGCACGACCAGCCTGCACCACTGGGGGAATGGGACATATCAACCATGTCCACGTCCCCTGATCCTCGTGACTCTGGCGAGGGGGCTGGGGAGGGAATATTTTAACCGCAGGCATAGATGCTTGATACGATATCTTAATTTGTAAAGGGGAAATAAAATAACAATATGGAATTTCCTTTTACCAAAGCCAAAAAAAGAATATACTGTAGGCGCTTGTTTCCAATTTTATCAAAATTGTGCTGTTAAAAGAATATTTGTTGAACTAGTAAAAAAAACTTAACCAATCAATACCAGCGTATGGACCCTCTCTCTTGAGGTTGGGTAAATTCAATAAACAAAACTTAAAAAAAAAAGAAAGAAAGAAAAACGAGAGGGACAGAAAATTATAAAAAAAAGATATTGTGGGAACCATTTTACCCTTTGCAGCTTGCATAAGCTGTATCACTGTGCGCCACTGTTTACTTTTACTCCAGCGCCGAGCCAATTCAACATCTCTTTTTCTGATCGCTGTACACAGATCTCCTAAGTGATTCTGCCACAACACAAATAATCAACAGAAGTGAGACATGAAAACCTCAACATAAATTTAGTACACGAAGAAGTAATTGAATCCAGCCTGACTGATCACCGACTTAAGAAGCTGCTGATTATTGGACAAATTCTCTATGTCGGCATCTTAGGAAATGTTTACAGAACAGTATGAAGAATATGCATACTGATGTTAGGGAAAAGGGGTTCAGCTACATTGTGAGTGGTCAAAATCCTCTGATCAAGTTTACAGCCACATCCTCCTCATGCTTAGAGCTAGTCACTTTGTTCATCACGCTAATTCATACTGGCTTATCTTGTTGCCTCCGTATGCAGTTGCTATGGTTCCGGGCCCAGTTGTTGGAGGGCCAATTAGTGTTAACCCAAGGTTAAATTGAAATCTGGATTTATTTATTCCTTTGTTCAAAAGCATGTTTGGAACAATTTTCTGTGTGCTTTTACAGCATCAAATAGTCATATTCTAGACAAAGAGAAATTCAACCGAATTTTCTTTGAAAGCTTTCAGATCTGATATTAATTTCTGATTTCACACTAACAACTCAGCCCTGGGTTTTTCAATACAGAATTAAAAGCTTCTCTTTGCTGTTTATCAATTTGATGCCGAAACCAGATTTTGGCCACAAAGCATCTCTTTGCAATTCATTAGCTGTGATCTCATCACAGGCTTGAAGCCAACACATGAACATTACCTTTAAAGGAAGTATGTCAGAAGTTGCCAGAAAAACTAGGAGATGAAAATTGGACATAGCAGGTAGGAATTCACTGGGAGGGAACTGATTTAAGTATCTTGATAAGCCGTGAAAATCCTGCACACAAGGGAAAAGAAAGAAAGATAGAATTACACAAACTGCACTGAAATATAGAGCTAAATACAATTTTTACCTCACTTAGCAAACAACAGTTGAAAAATAACTTTAATATGTTGGACAAATTCTCCATGTCAGCATCTTAGAAATGTCTACAAAACAGTATGGAGAATAATTTGCATACTGATTTTAAAGATTTCTTTTTATTAGTTTTCAACACTGTTTAGCACTCTCACAAGATTGTTAAAGACATTTTTATCTATGAGGGTTTGTAAATGGCAGCCACTGAAGCTTGTATTCCCAGGGGTACATCCTTGTGGAGCTCATAGCAGCCATGCAGGAATCCCAGCCTCTAAAAATGGAAAAGGAATTGTAACAGGCAATCTTTGAGATTGTTCAGTGTTCCTTAACAGAAATAATTTTGGAGGCAGAGACTTTTGTCAACCTTGCTTTTGCAACTGCTTCACATCTACTCTCAACAAATCTATTAATGAGTATATGGCACATGTCAATCTTCTGGTATGCTGGTATCCTCCAGTATTGTAAACTTGCCTCTGAAATACAGAACATCTCGTCTGATAAACTGATAAGAAGCATAACAGCAAGGGTACATGACTGAAACAGTCAGCCCAATCTCATGACCAAACTCTGCCCACACTCTTTGAGCTTAATTGCTTAGTGCTCACCTGTCTGTGCCTCCACCCATCTTTTTGAGGAATGCGAGGAAAGACATGTTTTATAGGAGGTTTGTGATTCTTTAAATACTGCTCATCATTTTGCTGAAAAAAACAAAAAAGTAAAACAAAACAAAAAAAAAAGGTAGCAACAAGGCCCTGATGTTCCTGTGTCTAATGGAGTGGTCAGAACTATTCAAACATGTTCTAGATGCTTGCTTGTGCCTAAATCATTGTAATTGTAAATCGGAATTAGTTTACATCTTCACCTCTAAAAATATTTAATTCTGTCAATAATATTTCTGGTGTACTTTAAGGCCATTTAAGTATAAATAGTATTCAGTATTCAAAGAAGTGATGTTTTTGTGACTATATTCTACATGTAGTTCACAGGAATGATTAAGCTCCAAGTTGTGTACCCAGGGTGAAGCTTGTGAAAATCATCCAAGGTCCATCTTGATGGGGGAATTCGATTTGAGTATCAAATATTTGATGATTTTAGTTCAGAACAAAGTTGTTTGAAAATTATTTTAAGTAACTGACAATATGTACTTCTAAATTTATGTAGAACACATGAAACAAGCAGAAAAAGAAAACTGCAAATGAAAGAATGAATCTGGAAATCAAAGAGCAAAGAAATTGAAGAAGAGATAAGATCAATGTTTCGATACTTAATTGACTATTATTTTCTATGTGACTGGTTTTTTTTTGGTTCCGTAAATTTGATTTGGAGGTGGCATAGTATGCCCAGTGATTCACAACAGGATACCTGCCTGAGCTCCAGCAGGTACAGGGTCTTATTAAAAGCACTGATTGAGGATTTCTCTTTAACCCTAACTCCCATGAGTGACCAAGATAGAATTTCTCATCACAATATCATTACAATATCAAGAAAACAAATGATGAGAACAAAGAATAAAAAAAGGACCATGAAAAATCATAGTTGACCATAGTCAATAACAGTCTAGCTGTAAATCAAACCATGTTATAACATAGCTAGTAAATTTGTCTAGTCAAATTCAATTGCACGAGCGTGCTTCATATTCCTATTGTGCATGCTCATGACATCAGCAAACAAATCCCTCGAGAAAAAGATTCTCCATCAAGTTGAAAATGTTATAAAACAATTGGTTCATAGTCAGCTGTGCGTTCATCAATATATGAAGCACTTGCCTGCTTCCTATCTTGATGAACACACGCTGATGTATGAACCAATTGTTAATTAGTTCATGATCAACCATGATTTTCACTGAAACTGACCATAGTCAAACATGGTCAACACCATGATTCTACTTAAAACTGACATGGTTAAACATGGTCAAACATCACTTCACTCAATGAAAAGAGACATGAAACAAATCTGTAGCATTTAAATGGCTTAAAACTCTTATAGAGTAAATCAAACCAAGCAGTTCTGGGTTAAAACAATAAAACTGAAGAAAAGGTAAAATGTTCCATCTAGATTTTTTAATACAATTTGATTTTGGCTTAAATAAATCAGCTTGATAAACCTAAGGATTCTGTCTCATGTATGTGATTACATTAATTAATACTGTTTCTCTAAACAAGCAATAAGCTATTTGGAAATACATGGTAAAAATTAACTTACCAATATTTGAATGTCACTACAAAAGTACATACTCTAACAGACTTCCTTGGTCCATCTCACAATCAGTTAATCTGAAATAGATTCAAAACTTTCTAAAGTGCACTCCCTATAAAAATTTTAGCATGCCTTGCAATTTGGCATTGACAACTACATTGTACAGATATAACTCCATGTATTTCCTAGCAAAGATTTCTCAGCTAGCAGTGCTAAATTAACACTTTGAACTTTGGCTTGGTTGCAAGTTTAGAATTTGCAGCCTGATACTAGAAACATAGTTTGCCTCAATCTCTTCATTCATAGATAGTTTCACTCAAAGAGATTCAATGAACTTAAAAAGGAAGTGTTATTATTCAAAACTCTTCAACTCTTTCAAGCTCTGATGATGTCGACTTCTTCTGCCTCATTACCAGTGTATATCCAAAATTTATTTTTAATGTTTTACTATTTCTCTTGACCACTTCATCCTCGAGTAAACTCAGGGATTGATACAATCAGATTTCCATGAAATGAATGAAAACTGATGTAATTCACCATTTGTAGCACTTCAACAATTAACTCAAAATATGCTCAAACCTGAAGCGATGTGAATTTAAGCTGAATTGGAAATTTTTAAGCAGGCTTTTATCATAAATTAAGACCTTCTATAATACACAATGTGCTTAATCATTCACAGTAATAATTAACTTACACATATTACATAACCTCTGAAACTTAAGAGTAGTCATTCCTACAATCAGTATTAATAGGGTTCAATCAGTTACTGAAATGTAATTCCTTGCAATATCTTTGTTAACAGCATCTTTCCAATGAAGGTGAAGTCCGATCAAGCAGTATTCATTCAGTTCCTTGGACATATGAGTTACTGATGCAACTAACTGCTTCCTTCGGTTGACACTAATTTGAAAATATTCAGTAACAAGAACCCACCTCACACTCCAGGTAAACCTATTAAATCACTCACTACGAACCCAGATATCAATGCTCTCTTAGCATGCAGGTTAACTTAAGTGCCGAGGCCAGTACTGGCCGCTGAAATTTCCCTCATTATTTGAGATCGAAACAAGGCAAGGACTATCCAGTCTATGTTAACGGATTTCACGCATCGTTTTCCGGAAGTCGTAAACAACATTGAGCCCGCGCAGCCACATTTCGGAGATAGGGTGGTTACCAATTATTGAACATGGATAGTCATTGCCTTGTTTCGATCTTAAATAATGAGGAAAATTTCAGCGGCCTGTACTGCCCTCAGCACCAAAGTTAACCTGCACGCTAGGAAAGCATTGATATTCTTCCCCCACTCGTCGCCCATGATGTAGTAACTCTCGGTCGAGTTGAAACGAGCCACACGCAGTAAGAAGGACTCGTAAGACAGAAATTTAAGGACTATTAGGGAACAGCTCAAACCTCCAGATAAGTTTTTCATACCCAGAGTAATCTATTTTGCTGTCTAAGTTTTCGCACAAAGTGTTCATGTTAGTTGTCGTGACTATTAGATCGTTTTTCGTTTCCCAGGGAATCGTTCATCTACCTACTCCACTGGTGTAATGTATAATATAGCAAAGCATAACTTCATCTGATCTTGATGTATAAATCAAAGTTTTATGGCAATAAAAGTCTACTTCATAACATGCTCGTGGGTGCCACTAGTTTCTTGCGCGAATTATGCGTGATTGAACGCGACGTGAGGTTAATGTATAATGTATACTGGCAAGATATGACAAAAAAGAAACTTACATGTAAACCTCTCATTTTACTCCTACAATATTCATATATGTTTCAGTTTTACGTTCTTTAAGGTAAAGCGAGCTTTAAATTACTACAAACTAATGAGTGTATAGACATAAGAGGGCGAAAATTAAAAGAACAACTTTGGGATAGCTGTGTAGAATGTCTTTAAGTGTGACACTCATCAAGTTGTTACATCTCGATCTGATACGTTACTCCATTAAGTTAGGAAAGAGTGATTCTAAAAGTATTCTTTTTGACGAATCGAAGGTTCCAAATGCGATGTCAAATCAAATCCACCTCTCCTCTTTCATCTGTGGACAAGTACAGAGTCGCAACAATAGGCATATTATCATTGGTGAACTTAAATTACCCTCATCTAACCTTGCAAATTTACACTGCAGCTGTTTCCTCCCTCCCTTGCCCATTTTGATTAGGGGTATCCTTGTAATAAACATCCTCTGTCAAATCATGAGATTAAAATTAAGTTCCTTGGACACCAGTTGAAAGACCTACAGTTAATGGGAAAACTGGCCCAAAAAAGGGGGATTGGGCTTTAAATGATTGACTCTATTGGATTCCACTTTGAATTTGATCTTTCTTCTGCTATCAATAGATTCATGTAGACTCTGAATTGTGTGTATTCCAAATAGTCTTTAAAAGAAAGCAGTCATAAGGAAATATCAAGTGCCCAGTTCTAGAGACCCTTGTAGTAAAAAGTGCATGCCTTATTTAATATTTTTCCGGTTCCAATAATTTTTGATTCTGCTTTATTAGGAATGAAAGTGTCCCAAGGAATATATTGCACAGTTAAACAATATTCTATCACAACAAATTGTGTATGATAAGATAGCTGTGCTCAACACAAGACTGCCAACAGATTGTCAGGTGAGAAACAAAGACTTTCTTGCAAGATATACTGTACACTACCAAAAATAGTTCTGTACAAAACGCACAAGTTTCAGTGTAATTTTAGAGTGTGCATCACAGCTGACTTATTTGGATGGGGACATGATCAGAAACTTGTCCAAAATTGTGTCCATATTTATTTTACTTTTCTCAGGGCTTGTTAAAATTAATGCATTGTGAAAGAAAGGAATTAATGCCTCAGCTGATATCTAGTCAGGGTGAGGAATAGTTGACTTGGATTTATAAATCTTATGAGTACATATGCACAGTGCTCTTGAAAATGCATAATGAGCTATAATGGCACGATTTTCTCATGGTAAAGTACTGTGTGCAATTAATTTGTCAGCAGCTGTTAAAAGTTCCCTGGTAGTTTTCATCTTAATGATAATTAATGCCTAGGCTGCAGGAGGTAAAGGTGTATTCATTTAGGAATTGTTTAATAAGTATATACTTTTTACAGCTTGCCTTTTGAATATTCATTTAAGGTGAGATCAATAATGATTCAGGTTTTTTTCAATCTTAAGCTGCTATATTGTTGACAATGCTGTTAAGCTAGCCTCAGATATCTTCATGGAAGTTTCTAAAAAAATTTCACCACAAGCTCTGAAGGTTTTTGCCATTTGAAACTATGTTTACATTTTCTACTCATGCTCCCAAAGTGCATTTTACACAAAGTTACATTATACAATTTTATGGGGCTTGAGAGAGACCTGTTGTGGTTGTCAGGGTAAATTGATGTCTCCATAGACCTGGCAAATGTTTTTCCACTCGTTTGTCAGTGCTTAGAAGCCACTGACATTTTAACCCCGCTCATCTTGATTCAATGAAAGAGGTGAAAAGTAACAACATTAACTACATTTACTATGTGATTAGTGGAAAATCAGTAAAGGTCATTTTTTTCTTTTATGAAATGTCATGTAAATCTATAAAAAAATTTAAATACCCATCTTGGCAACATGCAAAATATTTGTAAGTTATAGTCACTTAAGTATCAATTTCTTAATTCTATTTTTTTCTGCCAATTACAGACTCAATCAAAAAAAGCGTTAGCCAAACTGTTGGAACTATGTATAACAAGAGAACCATGTCCAAATGCCAAGATCATGAAAAATCTCTGCAGTTTTACTTGCAGTGATCCTTCAGTCACTCCAGCAGTAAATATCAGTTTAACAGTAGCTTTTGATGAACCTCCTTTGTCACAGATACCCGAGGGACAGTCAAAATCTAATTGTAACTTAGTCTCTTTTGGAGGGACAAATGCATTTATGGAATGAGGGAACAGTTTACAATGCGATCCTTACAATGGGATTCTGTCTCTTGTTTAGCAGCAGAAGGTACTTTGGGTTACAAATAATATAATCACTGCACTTAAGTCTCCACATTTATTTTCTTATCTTTGTCAGTCACTCTTGGAAGAGCTTACTATGTGTTTGAGTTCAAGAAGAGCAGTGTTGGATGTAGTCTTAGAATTATGAAAAGATAATGTACATGTACTGCTTAGCCTGTGTTTGTGCATTGCTTTCCTGGTGTCTTGAATTGGGCTTTTTATTCTAGTGCCACAGTTTCCAGAGTGGATTGAGTTTCTTCTCATTCAGAAGAATTTTTTGCTTGTTTGACTGTTGTGTTATGTTACAATTACACGTGATCACAGCAGATACAGCATGTACAATTGACAATAAGACATTGATTGAGAGTCACGTGATTAGTTCTGTTGCGTTCTTGTAGAGTCTTATGCTAGAATAAAGAAATAAAATCGAGTTATCTGGTGACTCCTGCTAGCAGTTTGCGGATAACTTAACAGAAAATTTGTGTTGATCTTGATTACTCCTGTTCAAAGGTTCCACATGGATCCTGGCTTTTTTGAACTGTTTCTTTTTTCTTTTGAATGCAAATGTTTCAGCTTCTAAAAAAGCAAGTGGCAATACAGGTCGTACCAAGCTTCAACCACCTGCTGTGGATAGGGTGTCTGTAGCCCCTCTTAATGATAACAGCATCAATGATTTTGAGGTGAGGCCTTCAGTGTCAATATTTGAGAAAATTAAAACAGATTGCAGTTTGTGAATTATTCAGAAATTTTTGTTGTGAGATTTCTTGTGTTCACAGCCATTTGTGTAAAATTACCATTTCAATAAAGCTAATTCTGAAAATCTCCATCTTTTTTGTGCAGATGGCTTAACTTTTAAGTATTCAAAGAAGAGGTGCAGAATTTTCATGACATTCTATAGTCAGTGATTCAATAATTTTTGGCCAGAGGAAATAGTCATAATCATCAAGACAAAATGAGCCAAAAAATACAAGTGTATACTGAGTACCATGCCAAGAGTCAAAGGAATTAAGCATTCCTTTTGACAAGATCCATGTTTTTAGCTGTAATACAAAGTCATGTGCCACCTCTGCAACATGGAACCCTGAAAAAAGAATTACTTTAGTTGCATTATAAAATATACTTCTGATCTCCATATTTGTATTACATATGTGATATGATATTATTGAGGATGCAAACTTATCATACCTTGTGTCTCACAGAGATAAGTCAACAGCTCTTTTGTCATAGGGACCTCACGGCTTACTGCTGAAGTTTCATTGGCCTTACTCCAGTTGACAACTGCTAACACCTTTTTGGTCCTAAAGATAATCAGTGCAAATGAAATGATTTTAGGAATGGTGTTGAACATAATAGAGGTTCAACATATCATACAAAGAAATAGAGTAGAAAGCATCTTACGAGAAAGAAAGGGCTGACACTGTTGTGTGTGCTGCTGATCGACTGGAATCATGCCTTGCATCTGTTATAACACACTGCAGGAAAATGGTAGAAATCAAAACATAAAAATGGTCACATTTCTCTACTCACAGATATTTTCAAGATTTACAATCTGATATAAGATTTTATATCTTTGTACGTGCCAGTCTACATAATATACTCCGAGTATGGCAGGTGTATAAGTATGTGGCCAAAGACAAAATGAAGTTAAAATGACTACTTGTACCTCTCCATTCACAGCATATGCAGGGTTACTCTTCACTTGTTCTTGAGCAGCCAACATCGACTCATTGGAAACCCTCTTCACGACTGTCAAGTAACCAAGCTTTTTCAAGACTGTTGAAGTGATTAAAAATAGAAGTATTTTAGAATGCATCTGGTAGGGCAGAAACCAAAGAAGGAACAGTTCAGTCAGTTTGAGCTATCTTGATAGAACATTAATGATTTAACAACCTGCAAACTGCTGTTGACTGCCTTCTCCTTGCAAGGAGAAAGACTACATGATTTTCAGAGCATCTGAGAATGTGCATTGCTAACCTGTGTCGAAGGTCTTTTCTCCCTCTGACCCGATGTTGGCTGCTTGACAGAAACTTGTGTATTGTGTCTCTGTCAAGCCACAGGACAATACTCCATGAATCAATCTATGAAAAAGAGAGACAGATAAGTGACCAGTTACAAAAAACAAAAACTCTAAAATACCGAGACAATAAATTTTCAGTAAATTTCGAGCAAAAAATGAAAGAGTGCTCACCTCAAATTTACATAGTACTTTGGAGGAGATCCTCCCATGATGGGGGAGGAGAGCCACTTGAAAGAATCTCCACCAACGCATGAAATTGTCACTGACACGACATGACTCTGTCGATTGAAGACAAGTGATTCGCAATCGAGGGGTTTTCCACAATAACAACATGATGTCGATAGCGTATTACAGAAAAAAGAAAACAGAGTTCGCAGAGATTCTTCGCTGCAGAGATATATGGAGTCGTTCTCTGCTGAAGATGCAGTGATTTGCATTCTTTGTGGCGTACGTTCTGCTTGTGAAAGAGAAATTGGAGAAAAAGGATCACTGAAAGGCAAAGAAATACGCGAAGATGGAGTAGAAGAAGCTGAAGGAATCGAAAACCGTGCAGTTGTGGATGGTGTAGAGAGAAGAGAGGGGTTCGGACTTCCCGTTGATGATAAGCTCAGATCGCTCGATGTCAGTCGTTTCCTCTCAATTTTCTCCTCAAAAGCTAACAGAAGAGCTTCCATTAAATCTGCATTCTGTGTGCTTGTGGTCGCTTTTATGAGATTCAACGAGCCTCTGGCCATCTTTATGCGGTCTTTGATGCCGAGAAGTCTGCTCTCCTGAGTTCGAGGAACTTCTATGTTGAACGAGAACTGAGGACCTCGATCCGTTGGACGCTTTTTCTTGGGTACAGATGGGTTATTTCCCTCAGCCATAACGATTAAATTTCCCAATAAAAATATCTTTCGAGCAGCGACAGCCAAGACTTTTCCCCAAACTGAACTAGAGTTGTGAAATTCTGTCTCAAAATCGCACTTACTTGCGAAATCATCCATACTTTGGAGGTTTTGTCACAGAATATTGTCACAAATAATAATAGTCTGAGCATTGCGCATAGAATGTTTCATGAATCCGCTAGTTTCAATGAGAATAATCTGAAGGCTCGGAGAACCAATGTGTATTAGGGGCTTGGGACATAAGCCGAAGTTACACGGCGCGAATTTTGAAAAGACAACTGTACGAGTGTCTCGTCGACCACAGATCGCGCTTCGAGCGGCCGAACGATAACTAAATGCCAATTAATATCAAAATGAGCTCAATTATGGGAATTAGAGTCAACAAGACGCAATATCTTCTAATTTATTGACACAAAAAAACACTTAAAGTGTGTCTTTCATGCAGACCGTTTCACTCATGGTGGGACCGTTGGTCGCCATATTGGATGAGTTTTGCATTTGAGCTGAAACAAAGGGGAGGAGCCAAGCTATTTATAGCGCGCCTTCGTGTTTAAGGGCTAAGGACCGGAAATTTCGTGATCTCGTCTGATAAGATGAATGACAGAAGGAAGATAGATAAATTTAGTAATTACATACTGTATACACAAAGGGAAACGTGAGGCAACTGATGGTACACATCTCGACTCAAAAGGCACAGGCATAACTCAACAGTAGAGGATCTTAAACGCGATACTTTCAATAGAAATCGAAGTCCAGTGTTTACATGGCAGTTTCGCTTTCGCATGACGACAAAAATGAAGAACATTCAAAAAGTCAGTCGAAAAACCGATGGAGATAATTTGTACGATCGAGTAAAAGCTTCATTAACAAGTAGTGTTTACTATAACATCCACCTCCCACCTCTCCCTGCCCAGCAATAGTCCTTCTCTCACCCCTCCCCGAGTAATAACACTCTGCCTTCCACCCCTCCCTCAGTACTAGTAGACTGCATTCCACCCCTCCCTGAGTACTAATGGTGTGCTTCCCCCCGATAAAATGGTCCAAAAAATGGTCCAAAAAATGGTCCAAAAAATAGACCAAAAAATGGTCCAAAAAATAGTCCAAAAAATGGTCCTAAAAATGGTCCAAAAAAATGGTCCAAAAAATGGTCCAAAAAAATGGTCCAAAAAATGGTCCAAAAAAATGGTCCAGTCCATATTTTGCCCTATGACCTCTATATCCCGGATACCGGTTTCTTAACTGATTCTCCTAATTCAGTGATAATTTAAGTGCCGCTCTCGCTAAGAGCGGTCCTCTCGACTTCCCGTCGGGAAAAAGTTTTCTTTTATTTTTTCCCAAGCCTGGGGTTTAGGATAAATGTTTCAAAAATATTTTAGTTGGTCTCCAATTCTCTTTTTTTGCATTGCCACAAGCCAAAAATGATTTTTGGCCAGACCATCCCTGTGGACAGCGATCAAAAGTGTAAATTTCAAAGATTTTGTCCAGCGCGCAGCGACTGCAACAATGTAGCTCACGGAATTCTATCTTGCTACAAGTTACAAGATGTCTTCAGTTAGTTCACGGACAAAATATGGAAACTTCAGCTGAAATAATTTTCATACCAGCGTGATCAGAGGAGACCCTTCTCTTCGACCTTAATTTGCATATCAAAACCTCATTACTTTGTACGAAAGAATTCTCAAGATGCAGGCGTTAATCGGGCTGAAAAAGCATATCAATGCATAGTTTATACACCAATGAGGTTACGGATTGCCTCAAACCCGCGGGTATATCTCTAGCTTCCATCCACCAACATCTTAAAAACAACGCAAATCCATGTGTTTGCTCAATTGCGCACACGTCAAGGATCATTTGCATGATTCTGAAAATTGACCAAAATCTCCTTTTGACCGTTCAAACTTCCTTCATTTATCTTCTACGTTGAGGATGCCGAGTTGTCCTGAAACGTTGCGTAAACGTGATCGGTCGCAACGCTTGCGCGCTTGCGTGACTTACAAAGTAGACAAAGGTGATCGGAAGACGCCTTCTCGATAATTTACGTTGAAATATCAGGTCATGAAATACGCACAGTGTGGAGGAGATCAAAATTAAAGAATGAAATTTGGCACTCTGGTCATAACAGACATATCGCGTCGCTTAAAAGGACACAAAAACAAGTTAAAATAGGTTACAGTGTTTATATTTACAAAACAACACGCACACACTCTGAAACTATTCTTGCAGTTTCTCCCGAGACCCGATGAACTAGCCCTCCTTCCTGCAAATTTGTTTCCGTCATGAATGATGTTACGCTCTTATGGACCACGACTGTTTTGAGCGAAAAACTCAACATTTCCTTGCGACCATCATTGTGCAAACTTTTCTCTTTGTCATACGACCTGTTTCGCTGGTTCTACAAGTTGGAACTAAAATTAGTAAGTTAAGCAACCCTATTCATGGGAAAAAAATAAAAGAAAACTTTTTTCCGACGGGATGTCGAGAGGACCGCCCTTAGCGAGAGCGGCACTTAATAGAGAAGAATCGCTGTCTCTCAGAGTTTAAGGTAAATTTCTTCGAAGGCAGTCTTACACGATTTGCAAGATGCTACGTCTTAACTTGCTTATATCTGTATATTATTTCATTTCAGTTTCTTTGTGTTTGTTGTTATTGCTGTTGTTATTATTTTTTATCGATTTATCTCTACCTAAAAGGTCTATTTGGTTTAGAAGCAGCCAACAGTGGCTTTGGTTGAAAGGTTTGGGTCAAAGGTCTAGTTCTTAGTGCCACTTTTGCACGTAAACAATAAGACATGTTGCTTAACAACTCTATCTGATTTCATTTGACAGCAACTCCCGTACTTGAAAAACAACCGCGGAAATGTCCCCATACAGTTGTTTGGCCATCCCTTTTCAATCTCTGGCAGTGAAGTTCAACATTGTATACATGGATCTACAAAGGTTGGTTACAATTACAGTAAATGAATTAACAAACATTCAAATTTTAAGTAAAAAAAGAGGTCAATCGAGAAATGATAACGGAAACTGAGAGTCCAGAGGTTGAATTTAAGCTTATTCAAATGGACTGATTAATTTTCTATTTGCGATGTCCCAGATAATATCGCTTCTGGAAGAATAATGTAATTTAATTTTGCCCCCATAGAACACAGCCGTGACCTATATTAAAATCTTCTGTACCAATTAGGATACCCGAGGAAGTTATACCTGCAAGAGTGACAACACTAATGTACACGACTATGCAAAAAAAAACTAGAATACCCTCGCAGAATTCTAGAAAATTGGATTGCCCCGCCATCATGCAGATTCGATGTATTTGGATGTACAACGATTACTTCATCGACAAAGCAAAGTTCCTGTCGGATGATAGCTTGGTTATGGCTAAGAGGGCTATTCTAAAAGAAATCAATGACAAACCGAAGAGTGACTTAGGGTTTAGTTTCCGTACTTGACAAAATCTATGTCCTTGTAAACCAAAACATAACCAACTTTTCTGAGGTGCAAAGGTCTCTTGATAAATACGTTCGAGAGGATCTATTTTCCGGCCATCCCGAGAAACGAAGACCAAAGAAAACAAATAGCCGATACTACCCATGTGGCCAGGACGTGCGCAACCACATTGCCAAGGCGATTTCAGCAGTGAAGTATTGCGATGACGACCAAGAAGCATTAGGTAAAAAAATAGAAGACTGGCAAACTAAGTCTCCCAAAAGCAACTTCTTTTACCGAACCAGAGACGCTGTCATTAACGGAAAAGATGAACCAAGACCTGGAATTGCTGAGGAAACCTTCCCCTTTGTACATCAAGAGCCATGGCAACAACGAATGCTCGAAAGATGTGGTAGTTAACTGGCCCTGATGGACGCCACGTACAAAACGACAAGGTACGCAATTTCACTTTTTTAGTTTGTGTACATACCAACGTGGGATATAAGGTTGTGGCTGAATCCATGTGCCAGTCCGAAGATCAAGCCACTATAAGGGAAGCACTTGCTATAATCAAGGGATGGAACCCAGCGTGCAATCCGGCGTACTTCATGGTGGATTATTCCGGTGCAGAAATGGCTGCCCTCGAAGAACACTTTCCCCAAAGTTTGCCGTACATTTGTGATTTCCATAGATTACAAGCTATGCACCGCTTCTCCAAGTCAAAGAAGAATTGCCTTTCGTCTGCTGAGCGAGAGATATTTTTAAAGCTTATGAAGAGCATCACCTATGCTAACACAGTAGACAAATTCGAAAAGCGAATGAACGCTTTGAAAGAATCTCAGCTTTACAAAGACAAACCAAATGTTCAGAACTATCTAAACAACACGTGGCTATCATGCAAAGTTCGTTGGGCACAGGCTTTTCGAAAGCAGCAGGTGACAAACATAGTTAACACCAATTAGTACTGTTGTTAAGTTAGTACTGTGCATGGGCTCCTTGAATTGGATCAGGGGGATTTCATAGGGATATGTAAGACCAATTGAATGAACAAAGTTTGTTTGGCATCATTACTTTTTTTAGCTTGATTTGAATGTTAAGAGAATAGTATTGAAATTTATAATTAATTTGGGGTGTATCTTGTACCGATTATTCCAAGAAGAAGAAGTGTGCAAGAACACTTTTTATTCACAAGTTGCAATGCATCAATTTCATACATACTGAGATATTTTTCTACTGACCATCGAAGAGGTAAGTACTAAAACAAGGAACGACCTAAAACCACCTAAAACCAGCTACAACCACCTACAACCATCTACAACCACCTCAAAAATTTCAACAACCACCTCAAAAACATCTACAACCACTTGCAAACTATCTAAAACAAGGCATAAATGTCTAAAATAAGGCGAAACGACATGTCACGTACACGAAATACGAGAATCGAACGAAACCTCTACCTCCCCCTGAAATCTTACTCTCCCTGGTCCCATGTATAATCAACCATCTCACGAAATGAAATGCGATTTTGTAAAGTTCTTTAAGTCTTTTGCTGAGGGAATATAAAATAATTAGCATGCTATCGCATTTCATTTCGTGAGATGGTTGATTATACATGGGACCAGGGAGAGTAAGATTTCAGGGGGAGGTAGAGGTTTCGTTCGATTCTCGTATTTCGTGTACATGACATGTCGTTTCGCCTTATTTTAGACATTTATGCCTTGTTTTAGATGGTTTTAGATAGTTTGCAAGTGGTTGTAGATGTTTTCGAGGTGGTTGTAGGTGGTTGTTGAAATTTTTGAGGTGGTTGTAGATGGTTGTAGGTGGTTGTAGGTGGTTTTAGGTGGTTTTAGGTCGTTTCTTGTTTTAGTACTTACCCCATCGAAGATTGCAAGCGAGCGACTGTAACATGGTTCATCCAATCAGAGACATAATCAATAGGACTTCACAGTGTAAAATCTCAGCACGTATGAAATAAGAGTCCATGATAAGCTCTCCTGTGTGAATGATTGTGACCCAACCAGTATTGACTCCACTTTACTCTTTTAGTCAATAGATTGGAAGCCTGCTGACTGACATAAAACATGATGTTCTATAATCAGTGATTCAATGATTTTTAGCCAGAGGAAATTCCTTGAGCTGCTCATGGAAGTCCAACTTATATGTTTGACTTTTGGAAAGATACAACTAATGTGCCACGAGAGAGACTGAATAGTACAATGTAGAATTCCAAAGTATTAAAGATTAGGACATATCAACCTTAAATCTTAAAAATTTCTTTCCATGTTCTTATATTTTCTTGTTGTCCTAAATCCAGAAAACTTATTGGTCTGGATAATGAAGCCCAAAATCTGGTAAACTACTGTAGTTATTCGGTTATAAGGCGTACCGTTTTTTTCAAGAAATTCCTAATTTCTGCTAAAAATTACTGCCAAAGTTTGGGTGCGTCTTAAAGGCGAATGTTTTCCCGAAACAATTTTTTTTTATCACAGTTACTGGTACGATTTCAAGCAAATAAAAGGACACACAGTGTTGGTCATTGACTTTTATAAGTATGGTGGTTCTAAAAAGACGAGCGAAGGGCGCGTGCTTAGTAATTTGATACGTCACAAAACGAAACGAAAATAAACAAGCGAAGAGATAAATACCTTCTTCCTCCATTCAGCCTTTTTTGTGCACTGAGACCTGCATTCTCGGCGGTACGTGAATTCTTGTTTAATCAAGGCTTTTGTTTGTGCGCATGGTTACGTGTGCGACAATTCTGCTTTTGTTAATTAACGGTAAACTAAAATCAATACGCGACTTTTTCACTTTTTTGTAAGTTTATGAAAGAATTTACAATAAACTTGACCGATCTTTACTCCCCAAAAAACGGTGCGCCTTATAACCAAGTATTTTAGCGGTATTTTCAGTTTGAAAACAGGCAATAATGAAGTTGCCGAATTGGGGGTGCGTCTTATGGCCGAGTGCGCCTTATAACCGAATAACTACGGTACTTACAAGTTCTTGAAGTATTGACACCCAAAATGTGTGTGAAACTCTTATCTAAGGTAACATTGATCACTGTTAGCAAGTTTCCTCATTTTGGTTTTCTTAGTTAGCCTCCTTCTAGTGCCATTTGAAAAGGAGGTCCTACTCAAAAGTTGTTGTGCTCTTTCCTTTTCTAGATTTACCTTCATGAAATAAAGTACCTGTTCAAACCATGTATCACCACAGAAGCGGGATAGGTGGTAAAATCAAAGTGACAGAAAACTTTAAATTCAACGAAGATTTACATTTAAAAGGCTCAGGGTACATGCATGTATGACAGCTAGTTTAATTTTTTTCCTTTTTGCCAGTAACAAAGTTTACTTGGTAGAAAGTCTACAAAGTCTGCTCAACAAAAGCAATCAATAGATATATAGACATGCCAGTTTTCAAAGGTTGCAAGACCAATTTGGATATTTAGTTTTTAAGACCAATTTGGATATTTCGTTGTAACCTTAATTTTTGCCTTTTAGATTTTAGATTTGCGCCTCAATATACTACTGTGCCTTGAGCACCCTTACATTGCAGTGCGACACTTGGCAGCTAGGTGCCTGGGTGTCCTGTGTACTTTGTCCATTGGAGATACCATAAAGACAGTGGTAAAAGATATCGTATCACTGATGGGCACTACTGTTGTCATCAGGAATGGACAAGGAGCAATAGAAGCTATATCTTGTATCCTTAAAAAGCTGATTACAATTGTTATGCTTGAGAGAGATATTGTGGTGCACCAAAATTGATGCAGAAATGGCGTTTCCGTCTAAATTTAGTGTATATTGCCTGTGTACAGATGTGGTATGAATGATTCAACTGAAAAAAAGTCTCAGGTCGTGTCACAATAAAATTTACCTGGTCCCCCCCTCCTTAGTTCTTCAGTATTCTTATTACCCCCCTCCCTTCATTAACAGTTAGTTTTCCATAGTCCCCCCCCAAAGACTCTGTTAGCGACGACTGATTTCCCCCCCCCCTCTCAATCCCCCCTGAAAACCATGTGATCTCTCCCAAAATCCTCCCCCTCCCCCCCAGTGACAAATAGTGACTGGTCCATTGCTTCTTAGGAGTAGATCGCTGTGTTTTCAATGTACACACGTTTTTTGGTATCCTTAACTAATTTATCGGCTCGGAATGGGTGCGGTGCCGCACGTTGTTCTCCTGGTGGTGCCTGTGCTTGGACGGATGAGTTATCAGTGTGAGGATTTTCGAATTATGGCCACATACTTTTTTGCCACACTTATTAGGCTTCTGCCTCTTGAGGTAGTTTAGGTTAATTCGAAGTAGTCTTAAGTCTTTTACTGCGACAGTAACTGAGCGCATTACTATTCTACATTTTACCCAGCTTGCCGTTGTGTGCCTTGTCTTTTATTTTGTTGGAATATACCCTGTCTATCTAAGCAAGAGTTTTGACGGAAATGTCATTAATTAAAGCAATGGTTTGATGGTTCGTGCACCTCATCTTCGTTGTAATGTTCTTAGTTGGACGACACCTCTAATGGGAACGGCGGAAAAAAAAACAAAGAGGACATATCTCTTGCAGCTTGAGATTTGTATGTAATTCATACTGAAGTGTCCGTAATTTTATTTCGACGGAGCTTGGATAGAAAAACATGCAGTCCTAAACTGGAACCATATGACCATTTTATCGGTTCCTTAACTCCATATTCATTTTCGCCAATATTCGACTGTTGTTTTCTGTAGTCTGGTATTCCTGACCTGCCCCGCATGTTCAAAGCTATGGTGGAGCAAAAACAGAAGGAACGAAAATTTCTTGAGCAATTTTTGGACGGTAAAAAGGTGGAGAATTACACTATTCCTGTTCCTATCAAAGCTGAGCTGAGAAAATATCAACAGGTAGGGTGCTCAAAGAAAACAGCGAACACGAAGCCTTTATTCATGTTGGAATTTTAAACTAATGGCCTCTGTTTCAAATAATGTACTGAACGGTGTGCGACGAGGGTAGCTTGTCTCCTATCGAAGGTAGCACACAGTCTGCCGAAAGCTCACTATCAGTTACAGATTTGTAGGGTGAGGGAACAGTTGGCATAAAGTGCAATTTAAACTGCAGCATTTAGAAAACGGAACTATTTGATTTCATGAAAGCCGAGATAAAATTCGACCATTGAAAACAATTTTTTTGCCTTCTTTTCTCTTCGCAGACTACGTAACAAGGTCAAAAGTCACAGTTTAGTCGTGGCATCGTACGATAGTGAATTCTTCAGGTAAGGAGAGTTACTGAAGGGTAATTGAAAATACACATTGTTAAGGCACAGCAGTTATTTCAACGAAATGTCTCGTTTGTTTCGTCCGAACAGATCAGTGCACTGGAACTATTGTGTCCTTGACGAGGGCCACATTATAAAGAATGGAAAAACAAAGGTAGGTTACGTTTTGGTCTTTCCTCTAGAAAGCAAACGTTGAGGAGACCGATGATAATTCCCTGACAGAAAAAAGCAGGTGGAGACGAAGATATCGTATATTTGGTATTCTCCATGTGTTATCTCTCTGACAGGATTTAAACAGGTTCTCCTTTTTATCATTGAAGTTTCACTGATGGTTGTTGCTTGAGAATGATTTCGAATCGTCCGAAATGGAACAGTAGCTATGTAGTCCAGTATTCAAATTAAAGGCGGTCGGTAAGAAGTTCCTACGAGTATCGGCCCCTTTACGTAGTTAGGACGGAATCGTAAACAAGCTCTTTGTGCTGCATCGTCATTGATGTGGACACGACATAGTGGGCGGCTTGAGCTCCAGGTTTTTTCAATTTGATTTTTTTTCTTTCCTCCCAGTTTCCTAAAGTCATTAAGCAGCTACGAGCCAGTCATCGACTTATACTCTCGGGAACACCAATCCAGGTACGAATTGAGGGGCTTTTATTAAGCAAATGAAGCTATGCGATTTAAATATGGGAAGATGACGAGTCACTGTTCCCACAGCTATTCCACATGTAGATCTTAAAATCTTCTTCACTTACTTACGAAGAGGAGGATAAATATTTTCTTCTGCCTTGTATAATGTAAGGAAATGTCAACAGCAGCTTCTGTCGAACAGCAAAACGTTGTTCATGTTTCTAAAGTATTCTACGTCACAAGATTAAATATTAAGACAATCGAGACTTGCTCGTTCTAATGTGTCGTTCATTTTTGTTTCATTCTCACCATACTCCTTTGTTATGAGTTATCTTTCTGTACGGTAGCGTAATTTTGTAGTTTTTTGTATTGCTTTACTTCTTTTAATCTTGCAAAGATATGATACAGTGCTTTACGTTCATGACATGCTCATGTTTTATTTTCAGAGTAATGTCCTGGAGCTGTGGTCATTGTTTTGGTTTCTTAATGTCTGGTTTTCTCGGAAGTGAAAAGCAGTTTCAGTCTCGGTTTGGTAAACCCATTCTACAGAGACGTAAAATTGTCCTTTAAGGAACAAGAGGCTGGTGAGTGTCCATGGATTGAGCTCTAAGTAGTCAACACACAACCTGCGTAGCTTTTGGTCCTTGATGAAAAATAAGGCAGTCTAAACAGTAAAATGAACGTCAGAGCTCCAATCCTCTTTCCGTCACTCAAGAGTTCCACGGAGCCACTAGATACACGTGTTAGTCACCTCAGCACCCTGACATCTGGCTTAGCGTTTGTTGAACAAAAAGGACAATAGATGTTGTGCTTCACCAGTAAAAAAGAAAGAAACCGGCCTCTGCAAGACGCTCCCGTTTTTCGGCTATCATAGGTTTAATACTTCGTGTATTTGACTGAAATGTTAGACGGTTTTACCCTGAATTTCCCGCCGGTCTCACCCTTTTCATTCCAAAGACCACGCCCTAAAGAAAGTTGTCCCTCCTCGGCGATGATTTTGATGAAAAAGTAGAAAATGAAGGTCTTCTACCATTAGACTGTTTGCCTGTCAGTAATATAAGATTTCATAGCGTTGTGGGTCATAAATGAGATGATACCGTGGTCAGTTGGTCTGTATTGACACATGTGTCCCTTTCTTAGGGGCCCTGGCTATGGAGGCTCTTCATCGTCAGGTTTTACCATTCCTATTGAGGCGCCTGAAAGAAGATGTACTGCAAGATCTTCCACCTAAGATCATTCAAGATTACTACTGTGAACTGAGTCCGCTACAGGTCAGTCTGTTGCTATGGCCAACAATCAAAGTGCGCCACTGGGTCGATGTATAATAGTTTTGGACAATATTTGATAGTTGTGGACAGGAGATGAATATTCAAGCAGCTGTGCGTAAATTTCAAGGATTTTTGTATTTAGTGGTATTTTTTATTTCTACTTATTTTGAATTATTCCTCGAGTGCGCGTTGGATATGAAATGACGGGCCTCGTTGGCGATAATCATCTCATATCCAACAAGGGCGAGTAGGTTGACCCTTTTATCAAATATGCCCCAAACTATAAATAAATCTTCCTAGCTTTATTTTGTAAGAAAAACGGAATGTTACAATGCATAAAAACACTTCCGATTTAACTCGTCTTCGTGCACGCGCGTGATGACTCGTAACTCATGATGGCTAATCCAATGAAAACTCTTGAATTGCATTATCCAATGATCCAGTTTTTAATAACAACTTGTAGTCAGCTACCCAATTTCCCCAAGGTGGATAGAACAGTCAACACCTCTTTTGCGTCTTCCTTTGTTCTCAAACTTATGAAAGACATTCTCATTGTCCGCTCGTTTCTAAACCCAATTGTCAAGTGAAAACATACTATACAATTAGATATTTTATAAATTGAGTCTTCAAGTTGGACTTTTTTTTTTCTGTTAGACTTCAGAAGTTTAAACTGAACATCACCAACACAATGATCTCGCAAGACAACTCGAGCCTATTGACCATGGATACTGGACAACTCCTGGATCTCTTTTCGGTCGACCAAGCAAAGAAGAGAGAAAAACCAAGCGCACAACAGTCGAGTGCAACTGGGAAGACTTCGCTCAAAACTATGATTGAAAATTTGGGAGAGCTATGGGACGAGGAACAGTATGAAACAGAATACAATTTAGACAACTTCATTGGTTCGCTGAAGTGAAAAATAGTATGCGTCATTTTGGGATAGATGATTGTCAGGTTGAAAACCTGGCCCTATGTCTGTGTTGGTGGAGGCGAAGTCGCTCTGGTCATTGAAGTTTACCTTGGAGCAGCCATAACGATCCTAAAAGGAGAACCGAGGTTAATCGAAAGGTTAAACACCTTAGGTCGTTGCCCCGCATTTTGCGAAAGGAAGTTGGAAATTAAAACATTGCTTAGGAAGTTTCTTCAACAGTTTATGAAGTGACAAAGAAAACAAGAAAGGAAACAGACAACCAAAACAAATTTTGATTTGATATTCTCAAATTAAAAATGCCTCAGAAAATTGACGATGATGTAAATATTTTGGAGGTAATAGGCTGAATTTCATAAAGTTAGCTCGCCTTTGCATATTAGTAAAATAACAAGAACACAATCAGAGTAATTTGAACGTAGCTAGCGTATATTCGGGCATAGGACGTCGCGCTCTAGGAAAGACACTCTCCTTTGATTGCGATTCAGATCAAATTCCCACTTACGAAACGAAACATTTTTGGTGATGGCAATTAGGCATGTGGTGAAATAAAGGTTTTCACTTTGTTATAGTCGTATTGCTTTGTTCCTTTTTTCCGTTATGTTAAAGCTAGGAAAGGAAGAGGACTGTTGGTGGGTTTTATTAATAGACTGGTCATCACAATTCTCCTGAACTTTGAACAAAATTAGGAACTTTTTTTTTGTGATTAGTACCCGTAGTATCCGTTTGAATCTTCAGTAAAAATAGCCATAATCTAAGCATTTGGATGTCAAGTTCAAAAAGTTATACTCGATTAGGAGTCAAAGACTCAATGAATCCCAGTTAAACGATGACTAGACCTGGGTAGGGCGGGGAACTGTTTAGTCGCAGGGATGCACAGAAAGTTAAAGGAGGATTTTGGAATATGTCCCAATTAACGAACACGCTCAGAGATCGATAATTTACGGTGGTAAGGTTGAAGAAAACAGAGGGGTTAGGCAGAGATGTTGAGACCCAAAGATGGGCTTTCAATCGGCTGGAATTCTTATATTCTAGAGTTGTAAAATAAACGTGAGATTCCGGCGCCTACTCTTAGCGAATCTAAGAAGTCCAAGTCGATTAAAGTATACTCTAAGGCGGAAAATAAGGTGGGGAATATTTAGAACGGTCGTGAAAATAACACGAAAACAAAAACTTCACGAAGACCGAATTCTGACTCGGCTCTACGCTCTCTCAGTGATGCAAATAGATTTGAACTCTTTTAAAATTGGAAATAAAGGGTTAAATTACTGTCGTGATCACATAAGTTCGGAAAGAAGACAAAAAGACGGATATTATCAAGGTTATTTCCCTCACTCCATCCCTTCCTCCCCCCGCCCCCCATTTGTCTGGCCCTTAACCGGTCATGATAGGCAATATTCGCGATCTCACAAAATGCTAACTTGGGCTGTCTAATGACTGAGACATGCGAAACCCTAACTACTCCGGCAACAGCACAAAGGAAAGCGACCGACCCAGTAAGATATGACACGAAATAAACTCCACAAAGAGGAAAACACAGTTTAGCATGTACATTATTAACAAACAATCACGTTGTTCTGCGTACAATTACGGTTAGGTTACGGTTAGGGCTACTGCTAGGGTTAGGGTTAGGGTTAGGGCTGGGGTTAAGGTTAGGGTTAGGGTTAAGGTTAGGGTTAAGGTTAGGGTTAGGTAAGTTAAATCAATACTAGTATATTTTTAAAGAACTAAAAATTTTACACGCCTTACGGGCTCGTGCAATTTGGTTAGCCTTTGAACAGTTCACTTGTGCTAATTTATCCCAAGGTGTACTCAAAATCTTGTGATTTTCTTATGAAAATCTATAATTCATAGAAATATCAAGTAACAAATGCATTTTAAGAACAACAAAAAGATAAAGCGTTTACCGCTTGAAAGTGTTTGCTATTGGCATTTTATAAAATAATTCAAATAGTACGGGCGCTCTGATTGACCATAAAACCATTTTACATGAGCGTATGTAAACACGGTTTTCGTTCATCTTTCATTAGTTATTTTATAAAAGAAATGTAAAATTGTTTCCGTGTTTACATAGCCTGATGTAAACACGCGGGAGGTTGGGAGAACACGAGATAAGCGTGGGAAACCACGACGCGAAGCGGAGTGGTTTCCAGCTTATCGAGTGTACTCCCAACCACCTAAGTCTCCTAAGTCAATCCTTGTGTACCCTAAAATATTCATTGGACGGTCTATAGCGGCATCGGTGATTTGATTGTCCTCCAGATTAAGTTTGGTAACTTTACACGTTGGTGTCTGTAATGCTTGACATAGGCTGGCAACACTTGCATCGGTGATCTGATTATCACCCAGATCAAGTTCGGTGACTTTACATGTTGGTGTCTGTAATGCTTGACATAGACTGGCAACACCAGCATCGGTGATCTTATTACCATACAGATTAAGTGTGGTGACTTTACAGGATGGTGTCTGTAATGCTTGACATAGACTGGCAACACCAGCATCGGTGATCTCATTATCATACAGATTAAGTGTGGTGACTTTACATGATGGTGTGTGTAATGCTTGACATAGACTGGCAACACCGGCATCGGTGATCTGATTACCATCCAGATGAAGTTTGGTGACTTTACATGTTGGTGTCTGTAATGCTTTACATAGACTGACAACACCGGCATCGGTGATCACATTACCCAGATGAAGTTTGGTGACTTTACAATTTGGTATCTGTAATGCTTGACATAGACTGGTAACACCGGCATCGGTGATCTCATTTTCATCCAGATAAAGGTCGGTGACTTTACATGTTGGTGTCTGTAATGCTTGAGATAGACTGGCAACACCGGCATCGGTGATCTCATTATAATTCAGCTTAAGTTTGGTGACTTTACATGTTGGTGTCTGTAATGCTTGAGATAGACTGGCAACACCGACATCGGTGATCCGATTAAAACCCAGATCAAGTTTGGTGACTTTAGATGTCGGTGTTTGTAATACTTGACATAGACTGGCAACACCGGCATCGGTGATCCGATTTGAACGCAGACTAAGCTTGGTGACTTTACATGTTGGTGTCTTTAATGCTTGACATAGACTGGCAACACCGGCATCGGTGATAGGATTTTTATCCAGATAAAGTTTGGTGACTTTACATGTTGGTGTCTGTAATGCTTGACATAGACTGGTAACACCGGCATCGGTGATCTGATTATAACACAGATAAAGTTCGGTGACTTTACATGATGGTGTCTGTAGTGCTTGACATAGACTGGCAACACCGGCATCGGTGATTTGATTAACACTCATATATAGTTTGGTGACTTTACATGTTGGTGTCTGTAATGCTTGGCATAGACTGGCAACAGCGGCATCGGTGACCGTGCAAGAAGTTAGTTTAAGTGTGGTGATTGTATTCCATTCAGATTCATTCTCTGCACTCAGTGCACCAAAAACATTTAGTGCAAAAGACACAGCAGTGCAGTCCACATTTCTTCTTCCGGGTCCAGAATGATCAAAAAATCTATTGCTTATGCAGAATTTGTCGTGAAATCTCTCAACTATTCCCTTGGCAAACTCAATGTCTCCATATTGTAGGAGACATTTAGAAACTAAAAGCCCCCTTGTAGCTTCATTTGCCATTAAGTCGTCGCTGAGAAATGTGTCGGTAATCAAATTTTCCTCAAATGCGTTGTCTTTTTGGTTGGACAAAATACCGGACATAAATGGAACTACTTCTGTAGACACATGTCTGGGGGGGATAGTTCTTGTCTTTACAAACCAACGAGCCGCCAAGTACTCTTGAAGAGTCAAATGTGTAAAACAAAAATGTTTAGTCGTCTCAGAAAAAGATTTTCTGAAAGGAGGACCGCAATGAAGAAGACCGCTTCCACACAGACTTCTTAAGTTCAAAGTTTTCAAATCCTCTTTAAGGAAAAGAAACTTTCTCTCCTCAAGGAGTTGAGCTGCCAGCTTTGATAATTCATCCAGAGTCTTCTTGAGAGAGGCTCTTTTCTTTCTATCGTGTCTTCGCACGAACATGTTGACCACTCCATCATAAAGGTCACTTGTTTTCACTGGGAGAGGATTATTCTTCTTTGGTTGCTGTAGAGTATATTCAAAGTAGGAGCACATAAGAAAACAAAGCACAGGAATGTGGGCAAAGCTGACAAGATTGACATTCTTTGTAATGTGGTCCATTACAATGTTTTTCATTCGGTCGCTGTTTTTGAAATACTTTCCGATGTATTCTTTTACCTGCGGCTCGGAAAATCCTGTAATTTCAAAGTTTCCATCAAAATGGATGTCTTTGGCTTTCATTTCGTCAGATTCGTCGGGTCTTGACGTGATCATGACGACCGAATCTCTCAATATTTTTCCTTTGATAAGCTTGGCACACAGTGCTTCTACTGGCATTTTCTCTCTGGCGTTATTTGGGTACTTTTCATCCCAATCGCTAGCGATGTACTCTCGTCGTGAACACTCGTCATACCCGTCGATGATAACCAAAACTTCTTCGGAATGATGAAGAATGTACTCAAATATAGAGTCGCTGATATTTGAGCGGTCATCTAGCACTGAAGATCGGTTTAAGATATCCTCCAAGGTAACAGAGTCGTCCTCAAGTAGATTAAGCTGACGGAATGTGAGCAAGTATGCGAACTTAAAATCAGGTACTTCTGCATTTGCTCTGGATCGAAACAATTTGTTGTCAGCCCAATCTCTGATCAGCTTTTGACAAAACAGTGTTTTACCGATGCCTGCCTTTCCAGTGACAAGAACAGATTTTGGATGTTTCCC
Organism: Pocillopora verrucosa; assembly: GCF_036669915.1. NCBI lineage: Eukaryota > Metazoa > Cnidaria > Anthozoa > Scleractinia > Pocilloporidae > Pocillopora > Pocillopora verrucosa. The sequence continues at coordinate 3,806,848 of NC_089319.1, forward strand.
ATCGGTCGAGATGAAAATTTCTTGAGAGCTTTCAATTTGCTTTTCACTGCTTTGACCGTGAAGATCTTCGACTGGTTTTCTATCACGTTGCATGAGAATGTTGGTGAATATGTCATCTGTTCTCATTCTGGACATGGTCGGTAAGGCCTGAGCGAGGTACTCGGTTTGGCTTTTTATTGATTCTTTCAACGCATCGGAGTATTCCGCTACAGCTGAAAAGAAACCGTTACTTGCATTTATTTTCATAAATCCTTTATGTATTAACTTTTCCAATGCTCGACGAAGAGTCATTGATCTGCCTGACTTGTGACGCGATTGGTTATCACGCCAGGTGAGTTTTGCTTTAATTAGGCTTTCCCATGAAAAAGTGCGAGTTAATCTTGAATCTGTTCGCAATTAATTGACATCAAATTCTGACAGAGCATTTAGAAAAGCCTACTAAGAGGTTGGTGTAAAGGTTAAATTATTTCATTTTTAATAAATAATAAATAGTTTTACCATGAAATTTAATTTAACAGCATCATTTATTCACCTTCCATTCCTTGGAGTTTCATACGTGGCTCTTCTAGTTCTTCTTCAGGATCAAAGGTGGAAGATCCAGGAAGAGGCAACATGCCTAAAAATAAAGTTATACAGAGAGATATTAGCATTTCTACTCATAAATAGTTAGAAACAAGCATACCAACTTGTAGTTAAAGATAGATTTAAAAAAGGTGCTCAAAGCATCTATTTGATATTCACATATATATCTCATGTATATTGTTTTAACCCTTTACATCCTAACATCAGTCTGCATATTCTCCACACTGCTCCTTATACATTTCCTAGAGTGCTGAAAAGGAGAATTTGTTTGCCAATCAAAAGTTTCCTTCTCTTTTGACCATGTCCTTTATTCTCATCACCATCATGAGCAATTCAGGAGTGATATTGTAGGGAGAAATTAGATGCTGGTCACTCTTAGGGTTTATTCCACAAACCAACTCAAATTCCTTTCACATAAGTAGAGAATCAGGCACAATCATGTGTGGAATAATTTACATTATTTTAAATTATTTACAGCAATACATATATTCATGGGGTTACTTTTCTTTGAGAAATAATAATTAACACAGCAAACCAAAATGTGACCATCTGTTTAAGGTTGGGAAAAACCTTCATTATACTATTATTATACTACTATTATGATTATAATTATGATTATAATTATTATTATTATCATTTTATTATTATTAAAACTGTTTTACCATCTATTGCCACTAATCTAAACATAAATAAATAAATTGAGTTTTAATTCCTCTCAAATTAATCTTTTTAATGAGGAACCGAAAGTATTTTGAATAATTGTCAGTTTAGTTTACCCTATAGACCTAGCAACCTTAAATGTTTCATCCCAAAAGCACACTTCTTTACACTTGACATCATGGCTGAACACACTGAACATATTCACTTAAGAAATTAATTCAAACTGAGCTTCCTCTTCACCTTTCCTTGGCTTCAAGGTCTCTTTCCACTCACCTTTCTTTTCCTGAAGTTTCACAGTGCTGTGCCTTACTTCCAGTTTTCTTTTGTGACCAGAAGTGGACAGTAAGGTGGAGGGTGAACTACCTGAGAGGAAAAGTACAAAGAGCAATTCATGGTGTTACTTTTAATGGCAACATGAAAACAGATCATATTAACATGACCTTAATGTGTGATTCAGGAGTGATATTGTAGGGAGAAATTAGATGCTGGTCACTCCTTGGGTTTATTCCACAAACCAACTCAAATTCCTTTTACATAAGTAGAGAATCAGGCACAATCATATCTGGAATAATTTTCATTATTTTACATTATTTACAGCAATATCTGTATTCATGGTGTTACTTTTCTTGGAGAAATAATAATTAACACAGCAAACCAACATGTGACCATATGTATATAAGTGCACGAGATTTATCCAAAATACACCACCAATGTCAGTTTTTCAATACATAATTTATGATTAAGGTTGGGAAAAAAACCTTCATTATACTATTATTATACTATTATTATGATTATGATTATAATTATTATCATTATCATTTTATTATTATTAAAACTGTTTTACCATCTACTGCCACTGATCTAAACATAAATAAATAAATTGGCTTTTAATTCCTCTCAAATTAATCTTTTTAATAAAGAACTGAAAGTATTTCAAATAATTGTCAGTTTAGTTTTACCCTTCAGACCCTAGCAACCTTAAATGTTTAATCCCAAAAGCACACTTCTTTACACTTGACATCATGGTTGAACACACTGAACATATTCACTTAAGAAATTAATTCAAACTGAGCTTCCTCTTCACCTTTCCTTGGCTTCAAGGTCTCTTTCCACTCACCTTTCTTTTCCTGAAATTTCACAGTGCTGTGCCTTACTTCCAGTTTTCTTTTGTGACCAGAAGTGGACAGTAAGGTGGAGGGTGAACTACCTGAGAGGAAAAGTACAAAGAGCAATTCATGGTGTTACTTTTAATGGCAACATGAAAACAGATCATATTAACATGACCTTAATGTGTGATTCAGGAGTGATATTGTAGGGAGAAATTAGATGCTGGTCACTCTTAGGGTTTATTCCACAAACCAACTCAAATTCCTTTTACATGAGTAGAGAATCAGGCACAATCATATCTGGAATAATTTTCATTATTTTACATTATTTACAGCAATATCTGTATTCATGGTGTTACTTTTCTTGGAGAAATAATAATTAACACAGCAAACCAACATGTGACCATATTTATATAAGTGCACGAGATATATCCAAAATACACCACCAATGTCAGTTTTTCAATACATAATTTATGATTAAGGTTGGGAAAAAAACCTTCATTATACTATTATTATACTATTATTATGATTATGATTATAATTATTATCATTATCATTTTATTATTATTAAAACTGTTTTACCATCTACTGCCACTGATCTAAACATAAATAAATAAATTGGCTTTTAATTCCTCTCAAATTAATCTTTTTAATAAAGAACTGAAAGTATTTCGAATAATTGTCAGTTTAGTTTTACCCTTCAGACCCTAGCAACCTTAAATGTTTAATCCCAAAAGCACACTTCTTTACACTTGACATCATGGCTGAACACACTGAACATATTCACTTAAGAAATTAATTCAAACTGAGCTTCCTCTTCACCTTTCCTTGGCTTCAGGGTCTCTTTTCACTCACCTTTCTTTTCCTGAAATTTCACAGTGCTGTGCCTTACTTCCAGTTTTCTTTTGTGACCAGAAGTGGACAGTAAGGTGGAGGGTGAACTACCTGAGAGGAAAGGTACAAAGAGCAATTCATGGTGTTACTTTTAATGGCAACATGAAAACAGATCAAATTAACATGACCTTAATGTGTGATTCAGGAGTGATATTTTAGGGAGGAATTAGATGCTGGTCACTCTTAGGGTTTATTCCACAAACCAACTCAAATTCCTTTCACATAAGAGAATCAGGCACAATCATATCTGGAATAATTTTCATTATTTTACATTATTTACAGCAATACATGTATTCATGGTGTTACTTTTCTTTGAGAAATAATAATTAACACAGCAAACCAACATGTGACCATCTGTATATACGTGCATGAGATTTATCCAAAATACATCACCAATGTCAGTTTTTCAACACAAAATTTATGATTAAGGTTGGAAAAAAACCTTCTTTTTACTATTATTATACTATTATTATGATTATGATCATGATTATAATTATTATTATTATCATTTTATTATTATTAAAACTATTTTACCGTCTACTGCCACTGATCTAAACATAAATAAATAAATTGGCTTTTAATTCCTCTCAAATTAATCTTTTTAATGAAGAACTGAAAGTATTTCAAATAATTGTCAGTTTAGTTTTACCCTTCAGACCCTAGCAACCTTAAATGTTTAATCCCAAAAGCACACTTGTTTACACTTGACATCATGGCTAAACACACTGAACATATTCACTTAAGAAATTAATTCAAACTGAGCTTCCTCTCCACCTTTCCTTGGCTTCAAGGTCTCTTTTCACTCACCTTTCTTTTCCCGAAGTTTCACAGTGCTCTGCCTTACTTCCTGTTTTCTTTTGTGATCAGAAGTGGACAGTAAGGTGGTGGGTGAAGTACCTAAGAGGAAAAGTACAAAGAGCAATTCATTGTGTTACTTTTAATCGCAACACGAAAACAGGTCAAATCAACATGCGATTAACTGACATACCGTGTCACTATCAGTTGTTTGAGTCATAATTTAAGATCAACGTTGAAAACACCCAGTTTATCATTATATACTGTTTCTGTCACCAACCCCAGCCTTTACCATCTTACTATATTTCCTTATAGCAAAACACAGAGAGAGGGAAAACTAAATTGGGCATAATTGACTTTAAAAAAAACATTTTTAATGAGAACTAAATGTATTTAAGTATTCTAAGATTAGTTTTACCATGAAATTTAATTTAACAGCATCATTTATTCACCTTTCATTCTTTGGAGTTTCATAGGTGGCTCTTCTAGTTCTTCTTCAGGATCAAAGGTGGAAGATCCAGGAAGAGGCAACATGCCTAAAAATAAAGTTATACAGAGAGATATTAACATTTCTACTGATAAATAGTTAGAAACAAGCATACCAACTTGTAGTAAGAGATAGATTTAAAAAAGGTGCTCAAAACATCTATTTGATATTCACATATGTATCTCATGTATATTGTCTTAACCCTTTACATCCACACTGCTCCTTATACATTTCCTAGTGTGCTGAAAAGGTGAATTTGTTTGCCAATGAAGTTTCTTTCCCTGTTGACCATGTCCATTATTCTCATCACCTTAATGCGTGATTCAGGAGTGATATTGTAGGGAGAAATTAGATGCTGGTCACTCTTAGGGTTTATTCCACAAACCAACTCAAATTCCTTTCACATAAGAAGAGAATCAGGCACAATCATATCTGGAATAATTTACAATTTTTTACAGCAATATATGTATTCATGGGGTTACTTTTCTTTGAGAAATAATAATTAACACAGCAAACCAACATGTGACCATATGTATTTAATTAGTGCATGAGATTTATCCAAAATACATCACCAATGTCAGTTTTTCAATACATAGTTTATGATTAAGGTTAGGTAAAAACCTTCATTATACTATTTTTATACTATTATGATTAAGATTATGGTTATAATTATTGTTAATATCATTTTATTACTATCAAAACTGTTTTACCATCTCCAGCAACTGATCTTAACATTCCTTGAGCGAAAAATAAATTGGGCTTTAATTTCTTTCAAATGAATCTTTTTGATGAAGAACTGAAAGTATTTCAAATAATTGTCAGTGCAGTTTTACCCTACAGACACTAGCAACCTTAAATGTTTAATCCCAAAAGCACACTTCTTTACACTTGACATCATAGCTGAACACACTGAACATATTCACTTTAGAAATTAATACAAACTGAGCTTCCTCTTCACCTTTCCTTGGCTTCAAGGTCTCTTTTCACTCACCTTTCTTTTCCTGAAGTTTCACAGTGCTGTGCCTTACTTCCAGTTTTCTTTTGTGACCAGAAGTGGACAGTAAGGTGGAGGGTGAAGTACCTGAGAGGAAAAGTACAAAGAGCAATTCATGGTGTTACTTTCAATAGCAACATGAAAACTGGTCAAATCAACATGCAATTAACTGACATACCGTGTCACTATGTCACTATAGGTTGTTTGAATCATAATTTAAGATCAACATTGGAAACACCCAGTTTATCATTATATGCTGTTTCACCAACCCCAGCCTCGACCATCTTAATATATTTCTTTATAGAAAAACACAGAGTGAGGAAAAACTAAATTGGGCATAATTGCCTTTAAAAAAAACATTTTTAAAGAGAATTAAATGTACTTAAAAGTATTCTTAGATTAGTTTTACCATGAAATTCAATTTAACAGCATCATTTATTCACCTTCCATTCTCTGGAGTTTCAAATGTGGCTCTTCTAGTTGTTCTTCAGGATCAAAGGTGGAAGATCCAGGAAGAGGCAACATGCCTAAAAATAAAGTTATACAGAGAGATATTAGCATTTCTACTGATAAATAGTTAAAAACAAGCATACCAACTTGTAGTAAGAGATAGATTTAAAAAAGGTGCTCAAAACATCTATTTGATATTCACATATATATCTCATGTATATTGTTTTAACCCTTTATATCCTAACATCAGTCTGCATACTCTCCACACTGCTCCTTATACATTTCCTAGTGTGCTGAAAAGGAGAATTTGTTTGCCAATCAAAAGTTTCCTTCTCTGTTGACCATGTCCTTTATTCTCATCGCCTTAATGTGTGATTCAGTAGTGATATTGTAGGGAGAAATTAGATGCTGGTCACTCTTAGGGTTTATTCCGCAAACCAACTCAAATTCCTTTCACATAAGTAGAGAATCAGGCACAATCATATCTGGAATAATTTTCATTATAATTTTTACATTATTTACAGCAATACATGTATTCATGGTGTTACTTTTATTTGAGAAAATAATTAACACAGCAAACCAACATGTGACCATCTGTATATAAGTGCATGAAATTTATCCAAAATACGTCACCAATGTCAGTTTTTCAATACAAAATTTATAGTTAAGGTTGGAAAAAACCTTCATTATACTGTTATTGTACTATTCTTATAATTATGATAATAGGTGTTGCGTGATGAGACCAAATAACAGTTGCAAAAGAGACCACGCTTACTGCTGTTCCTCTAACAGAGAAGAAATTAAACTTATTTGTCAACAGTTAGTGACTCCAAAAATAGAATTCCACCAAATTTTACTGGGAAAAGCATACAGAAACTCTGTTGTATCTCCAATAAAACTTAACCAAAGATATATTGCAGTCTCAGATAAGTGAAGATACAACCACCAAGAGAAATGGATAATATTTCAAAGAGGGCTCCTTGATTGGTTGTTGCCTATCTGGACTTTGCTGTCTGTGTGTGAAATACGTGATAAAATGCAGGTTGTTTACAAGGAATTGACATGCGACATGGGAGAATTGTGTGGAAAGTTCACAATCAGATGCATTTAGTTCCATATCAATTTTTTTCAGTGGGATTGGACAATGCAGTACAATATCAACTGCAATATCAATATCAAATGCAATACAATATCAACAGGTAAGTGATGAAAATAAAGAAAAATATCAATTTGGGGATAATTATTTGATCCAATACTAAATTCTCTGCACAAACATTATAAGAATTGTATGGTTGACAGTAAGGAGAATTACAAATCTGATTTGGGAGTTAAGGGGTTAAGGGCAATTCCATGTTACAGACTTTACATTCAGAGATCAATTTTTTGGAAACTAATTTCCTTAACAAACTTATTTTGCATAGTTTTTAATTAATAATTCAAACATTCCTCACAGGGTAATTGACTATCAGCAGAGGAAAAATTTTCCTTTCTTTAACAAAGGCTGCCAATATTTTTGTGTGAAACTCTGTTACGGACATTACAAAAAAAATCAACCTACAATTTATTCAATGTGTTCACTTGACATCTACTTTCCTGTGAGTTAACTATTTAGACAAATATCATTTCATAATAATAAGAACAAAGCTGCTTCATAGCTCTTTAAAATCTAGTTATATCAATTCCTTTATTCTGTAATTATATTTTCAGCTTGTGGTTAAAACATTACACAATTTTTGTTATGGACATTACACTGGGAAACTGAATTCGAACTGCATGAATTGACAATTTTCTCTGTAGTATGAGGACAGTCATTATCAGTGCAACGGCCTTTGAAAGTTCAAGTAAGCTACATTTCTGAAACTTTTTTTTAATTTTTATCTTCAGATATTTTAAAAGAAGGTACTGACTATTAACATGATATGTCTTTCATTAAACTTGTTTCACAAATAGACTTAAACTTTTTGAAAATTTATACACCTCATGTCACCATGGTGTTGCAACTGTTGTTATGGTTATTGTTATTAATGTTTAGTTAAAAGCGCTGTAAACTTGGAAGTGATTTTTTGTTCAATTTGAACAAACTGGTTTTCATGAAGTATTTATTTCTTCCAAAAGAATTACTATAATAAAAGTCATTCAGTCATAATGTCCATAATGTAATTTCTGTAATGTTGTGTCCATAATGTAATGTCTGTAACATAAAGAAGGCTTTATTTTTTGCGGTGTTTTTCCGGGATTTTGATAATTTACAGCACTTATTATTATAATAAGTTTTGGCCCCTAAAAACTGGAAAAGGAGCCAAGCTTACAAAAACAGCTGGTTTTTATTTTCAGAGAAAACAAAATAAATTGGTTTTCTTTACAGACATTACGTAATGTCTGTAACAAAATTGTTACTTGCTCTCATTTACGAAGTACATCCATTTTGGAAAAAACACTTATCAGCAAGTTCACCTTTGTATTGAGTTAAAAAAGTTTTGTTCCCCTGGTGAGATTTTGGGAATAAATGTGTCTTAATAAAATCATTTTAAATCTCACAGCATGCCACATATTTTCACACACTTCTCATTTGAAAAAAATAAACAGCAACTCTGCCATTTCCTGCAAAACCAATTTTTAGATTTTTTTTTTTAAACAATTTAGGGTCTCCTCACTCCAAAAGTCCATCATTGGGCTAGATAAGAAATAATTATTTTAAATTTCACCATTTAAGTGGTTCCTAAAATGGAATGGCCCTTAACAACAATGGCTATTACCATTCATGGCCTTGGATTATCAATCTTCCTAAATGTATTTATTTGTAACATTCCATAAGACTACTGCCTTATTGCATTTAGAAACAACTGCTAACCTGTAAATTGAATATTTAACACAGGACACGTTACCTTTATCATTATTTCAAATTTAATTAAAACTTCTGCATTTCCAATGCAAGGTGAGAAAACTTACCACGTGCAAGATTGTACATCTTTTCAACTAGGAAATCACAAGGCTCCGCCCAGCTGAACTTCTGCAAATAGTTTTCACGAAGAATCTTAGCCTCTGCAAGTCGTACGTTCCTTTTTTTCTTACGCACAGCCTTTATTGCTCTGGCCCAGTCTGCAGGATCCTCTGAATCCACTATACACTGTGGCCCAGTAGGCACTTCCCTTAAGGCTTCTGCAATTCCTGAGTTACCACTGACAAGTACAGGAAGACCAGCAGATATGGCTTTAAGAGCGCTCAACCCGAATCCCTCAGTTTTTGAGGGCAATATAGCAATATCCACCATAGAGAATAAGTCGGCTAATGTTTTCCTGTTTTCATCAAAGCTGCAGATAAGTAGCTGATTACGACCAATACCACACTGAAGTAACTTGTGTTTTAATTCATCTTCCTTTCCTCTCTGTTTGGAGGCAAACTTGAGTTGGTAAGGTTCACTCTTCAGGTTAGCAATGGCTTCCGCTGCAATGCCGTATCCCTTGACATCAAAATCTTCACTATCACCACTCTCAATTACCAAGACACTAAATATTCTTCCTTCGTCGCTTGCTTGCTGCACATCTGAAAATTCAGAGAAAATACTGGGCGTCAGATTGAAAACATCTTTTTTTCTCAGTTGGCGCTTATATGCATCAGTCAGCTTGGGGCCAATTGTTACAACTTGATCAGCCATTTCACATAGTTCTTTTTCCATTTGTTGCATTTGTTGACCTTCAGAAATACTTTTGTACATGCCAATTTCTTCAGGGGCAGTAGAGACTACTTGAATCCACTTGCAATTACTGTAATTTGGATTTCTCTTTATGAGTGGAATTTGCTGACCAAGAGCTACTCCATGCCCTAGAACACAATCCATAGCATGGCCATCAGGTACAGAGGCTAGCCAATCAACTGGTTTTGAACCAGGCAGTTTAACTGCTTCAATCAGTTTAACATTGTAACTATCAGCATCTTTCTTATCCTCCTCACTACACTGAGGTAAGAAGACACTGACTTCCACATTGGGATGTTTAGCCATTTGTATTGCTAGCTCTCTGTTGATGGTTGTCAGGTCTCCATAGCTTGAAGTTCTCCATTCAGCACTCAAAAGGGTTACTCTCAGTTTCCTTTCCCCAGTTTCTTTCTGTAAACACAAGAAATTAAATTAGAAGTATGCAAATAATAAAAACTCATTTCATGAATTATTTTACTCTCTTATAAAATTTTTTTATTATATCGATATCTTACTTGGTAAATACAAGTATTATGTAATTATAAAGTTTTGTATCTACAGGCATGTAATTTTTTCCTGAAGTGAGAGAGTTGGTAGGGATGCAATGATAATAGTGAAGTTTCCTTAGAATGAAATGACACCAAAGTACAAGTACAAAAAACAACTCGGTCGCAGCTGTGATTTTCAAAAGCAGTTTTTTGATATCCTACCTTTAATTGTCTCGACATCACAGGAACCTTAAAATAAAAACGAAAACAACATGAATTCCTTTTATTACTTATTCACTAAAAATGCCTTAAATTACTACCGTATTAAATGACAACTTGAAATTACTGTTGCTGGCATATCATCGCATAGATGAGTAATCATATTGCCTTTTTGATCAAGTGAAATTTAATCCACGAAATGTATCATTAAAAAAAAATTCTTCCTCCTGATTAGCAAAGAGAAATGAACTTTTCCGTTTACAATGCAGAGGAGACGTACTTCAGTGCTAAAAAGAGGTTATTTTAAAAGTGCTTAAAATTTGACGAATTGTTTAGCGATTACATGCAGGGTTAATGAACAAATTATTGTGCACGCGATTCCCGTAAATAATTATTAAAAGCTATCATATGGTTTTATCATGAATACTATTTATCAATATGTAATCATCAGATTTTTTTCGTGAAATATGGAATAAATAGGCACTCCTAAATTTGGTCAGACTACAAAATGCATCTGCCTTATGACAAAATCTTTGGCGAAAGACATCCGCGAAGACCCTAGTATACCCAGACAATGTTACACGATTTGGAATTATGGTTCAGTCTACTGTTCGTACATATGCGATGTCGTTTGACTTAAAATCCAAATCAGGGGCTTTTAATTGGTTTACTGAGACATCATTATACCAGAATTAGTCAACTCTATTGTCGCTTACAGTGTTACAGGGAAATTTTTTTGGAGTGTAAACTCGCTGAATTTGAACAGAAATGCGATAAATACATGACAAACTACGAAACACCAGCACTTAGTCGGATAACAAATGTACACGAAATAATACACACAAGTAGTCTTACCTATACGCTGTAAACGGCTATAAACGGAGTCACATTTGCTGCTACAGGAAAGTATTTTGAAACTTAACCGCCAATGTCACGGTGGAAGACAGTGTTGAATCTTTCCTCGCTATATTTCTTGAATGAGTTGGTAACAATCGAATTATCTCAGATCCAAACCAACTGGAGCTTTTTTAGTTGTAAGCGATGAAGCGTTAAGCGGCGACGTGTACAGAATAATAAAGAAATACTATTTTTTTTACATTCCTTTGGTAAGGTGTGGCATGAGAAACAGGTTTACTGATGCTAAAAACTTTTTTCCAGTTCAGATAAACACAATCAAACGTTGATTATGTTATGTGTTCGGGTTAGAGAATGAGATCCTACAAAGGATTGTTGTCGGTGACAATGAATAACGTTTCAACGCCAGAGAGAAAGCTCTTTTTCCAGAACATTCTGGAAATTAAACGAAGCGTGACATTAAGTGGCGATCATAGAACACATTTGCTTAGGCGAAATGAGTTTCTTGTCACAACCTTACGATATCTTGGATTGCTTTATCTATAAAACAATTAATTATGGAAAGTATCCACGTTCTTCTCGCTGGATAAAAGCAAGATCTGAGCGGTGTAATTTCTGGTTAGTTCATTCAACCGCCAAGTGATTTTGCACGGTCAGTCAGATTACAACCATCCAAAGAATTTTTAATAACCTCGGAATAGATTCAATGGGAACATTTGTCTCAATCATATAAACGTAAACAACTGCTCTGATGAAGATATGGGCAAAAAGGTTCACACACTTGGCTTCAATTATTTACCGGATTCCCCGGGTTTTTAATTATTTTTTGGGGCTGACTGTGAACCTGTTGGCTGAATCAGCCATAAATCATTACTCTCTAAAAGAAAAAAAAAATTGTCATTTTGAATTTTTAACGTGTCGCCTAACTCCAGTTTAGCTGCAGGCAAAATTGTGAGAAAATCGGTTCGCAAGGGAAGGCGTTCCTCGTACAGATTTCCCCGTTGGCATTTTTTGACGCGTTAGCCACTCGTTTCCCAAGCTTGCCATTTTCTTCATCTCATCTCTAAAATCCACACCTAATTTTGGACTTGGCTTCGATGTTGTAGTATAATTAAGCCCCGCTTCAATGCCGAGGTCAAGAATTGGTGACATTTGTTCAAAAGTCAGGCTTGAATGCCAAATAATGACTGGATACTCAGGATGTGTTTATAATCTCTTACGCGGCGAAGAGTTAACCCCAGCATAACTTATGCGAGCAGCGTTGAGTTTTAAATGGAAACTTAAATAATTTACCGTCGAGGTTTCCTTTCTCGGACCACGTAAACGTTGATGATTTCACGTTGTTGTTTTGCATAGGACGGATAAGAAATGCAAACAGTTTTAAAACGCACGTGCTGGCTTTTGTTTTGCTATTGTTTGTTTTGCCACGTTCTCGTTACCGTCGCCGTCGTGGTTTGCTAAAAGTCCTTATTATTAATTATAGCCGCAGGAAACTACAGCAATCACATATATAATACTCAGATGATTCTCATCCTAATCACGTCTCAAATTATTTGATTAGGATTTTTTATCACCCCTGACATAAGAAACTAATTATTTTAGGCCTAACTTGCCGCAAAGCAATAAGTTGAACGGACAATTTTGCAATGAATTTGAAAAGAAGATATAGTCAAGGTGTAATCATAACAAAAAAAATTGAAGATGAATTTCATTGGCATACGATTTCATAATGTTAGAAATATTCAAAATGTCGTGCCTCTAAGAATGTATTTACTAAAAGGACCGTGAGCGTGAAACAAGGCAACCAGAGTTTTTCGCCCGGAAACCATTGCTATGAAATGTTCTTAATACTTTTATCAAAAGTCTCGTTAAAGTAATTTATATTTACGTTGTTTTGTACGTGATCAGGAATCTCTGGATTTTGCCCAAAAGTGGGAAAAGCTTCGTATTTGTTTCTTGTTTCAGAGATTTTTCCGGTCAAACGAAATTAAATATGATGTCGAGGAAAATGTAAACGCGTCAAGATTTTAAAGGTGTGACGCTTGCGACGAAAGACGAAACTTCGAGGGGTGTCGCTAGGCGTGTTTTCTAAGTGTCGCTGATGTGGGGATTATTTTACCGGCCGTAGTGAAACCACGAAAACCAAGATGACGATTAACGGTGTTTATTTAGATCACGATCACGATCGTAAACTGAAATTACAATAATATTATAACGAATGCATGAATCTACTTGAATCGGTGCGAAAGGCATGAAAGAAACGCTTTACGTGCCTATGACGATAACGCGATTAAAATAACAACAATTAACGTGAATTAACATAAACAAATCATAAAAGGCTAAATTAAAACTACTCGAGATTCAAAGATCGGCTACACGATGACCATTTGCGGCTGATTAACAGCCCAAAGACTAAAATGTGGGCGTTGCTGTGTGAGCGTCTAGTTATTTCAAATTCTCCTTTGATTTCAAGATAATTAGTTGTACTATTGTACAACACAGTACATATGTGCGCTATCACCCAAGGTAAAAAACTAAACTTAAACACATTGAAATAAAACTAACAAAATCACTTACATATCGGTCCTGCTTGTGCCAAAGGTTTGGAACGAAAGAACGAAGGTACTGCTGTTCAAGGCGAAATCTTGCGAAACTCTGGCTTAAAGGGACGCTAACTTAGCTTTTATTTGCGTGTGGTGACGCTGAAAGATCCGATTACAAACCAATAGGAAAAAGATAAACATTGTAACTACGATCGTAACTAGGCACACAAAGTAATTGTTAATTGATCTAAAAAAAAAAAACTGTTCTTTTGTTCAATATCCTTAACAAAAGGAAAGAGGAAATCGTCATATAAAAGAGTGAAGAAACTAACGAAAAAGTATGAGTAAAATTAGTGAACTTGCCGTGTGTTTTTTATTGACTAAATTTTGTAACAAAAAAATGACCGAAGAATTTATTATAGCTGGCAAAACGCGCGGCGAGAAAGGAAGTATTGTTAAAAGTTAGGTTTACCATACTGGTTGTTATCATGATATTGGTAACGTGCATCTATGACGTTTTCAAATCTTTTTGAAAAGAACATTCTGTATGTGTGAAATTTAAACTCAAGTTTGATTTCGGACACCAGGAGAGACACTGTTTTTGTTTGTGATCCAGATCAAATTCCCGCTTACGAAACGAAACATTTTTGGTGATTTCAATTAGGCATGTGGTGAAATAAAGGTTTTCACTTTGTTGTAGTTGTTATGTTTTTTTCCTTTTTTCCGCTATGTTAAAGCTAGGAGAGGAAGAGGACTGTTGGTGATTTTTATTAATAGACCAGTAATCACAGTTCTCTTGAACAGTGAACAAAATCAAGAACTTCTTTTTTGTGATTAGTACCTGAAGTATCCGTTTGAATCTTCTGTAAGAATGGCTGTAATCTAAGCATTTGGATGCCAAGTTCAAAAACTTCTACTAGATTAGGGATTAAAGGCTCGATGAATCCCAGTTAAATAATGACTACACCCGGGTAGGGTGGGGAACATTTTGGTCGCAGGGATGCACAGAAGGTTAAGGGAGGATTTTGGAATGTGTCCTAGTAAACGAACACACTCAGAGATCGATCATTGACGGTGGTAAGGTTAAAGAAAACAGAGGAGTTAGACAGAGATGTTGTTGAGACCCGAAGATGCGCTTTCAATCGGCTGGAAATCTTATATTCTAGAATTGTAAAATAAACGTGAGGTTCTCTGCGCCTGCCCTTAGCGAATCTAAGTAAGTCAAAGTTTAATCCGGGTTACCAAACTTAAAATTGGGTGGTAAATTTTTAAAATGGTCGTGAAAATACCTCGAAATCAAAAACTTCACAAAGAAGAGAAAAGAATAGCGGTTTGGACGTTTTTTAAAATTCAGCGTTTGAAGGAAAGTGATTAGAATGGACACACCCAACAAAGCACAAACAACCGGCTAAACGTGTGGAAGTCTTGGGCTTCCAATAATGGCTGAAACGAAAGCATTAAAGAGTTTAAAGCGGACGCCCTGAAGAACATTCGCGAAAAGTTTACGGAATAGTTCGTAAGAGAGACGTGAAAGATTGCAAGCGTGATGGCCCTTGTATACTGGTTACTGCTATCAAGCTATAACCAACTGACAAAGGAAACGAACGCTCGGTTTTTTCGTGACAGAACGTGTAAAAGTTCTAAGCAAGTTCTATCTGGGAAACCCTGACTACTCCGGCAAACGCACCAAGGCAAGCGGCCGAGCCAGTAAGACATGACACGAAATAAACACGACTAAGAGGAAAACAGAGTCTAATTTTTTCATGTACATCATTAACAGATAATCACATGTTTTTCCTCGTACAATTTGGGATAAATGAGCACTCGTACATTTTTCAAAAACTGCAAATTGCACTCGTGCTATTTGGTTAGCGATCGAACAATTCACTCGGGCTCATTTATCCCAAACTGTACTCGAAATCTTGTGATCATCAATACGAATCTATAATTTATGCAAAATTAAGTGATAAATGCATTTAAAGAACAACAAAAAGATGGTGCGTTCATAGCGTTTAAGCGTTTACTCATAACTCACTCTTGGCATCGAATTTTTTTTACCCTGTGTCTTTCAAATTTCGTCTAAAACTAGAACTATAACTCAATGTCTTCTTTATCATACAGTAAGTAACTATGACAGTTTTTCTTCCAAAATATACATTAGACGGTTCTTACCGGCATCGGTTATCAAATTTTCATACAGATAAAGTTTGGTGACGTTACATGTTGGTGTCTGTAATGCTTGACATAGATTGGCAACACCGGCATCGATTATCTAATTATTATTCAGATGAAGTTTGGTGACTTTACATGTTGGTGTCTGTAATGCTTGGCATAGACTGGCAACACCGGCATCGGTGATCTGATTATCATTCAGATAAAGTTCGGTGACTTTACATGTTGGTGCCTGTAATGCTTGACATACTGACTGACAACACCGGCATCGGTGATCTGATTATAACCCAAATCAAGTTCGGTGACTTTACATGATAGTGTCTGTAGTGCTTGACATAGACTGGCAACACCAGTATCCGTGATCTGATTACCACAAAGATTAAGTGCATGCGGTGACTTTACATGATGGTGTCTGTAATGCTTGAAATAGACTGGCAACACCGGTATCAGTGATCTGATTACTACCCCGAGAAAGTATGGTGACTTTACATGTTGGTGTCTGAAATGCTTGACATAGACTGGTAACATTGGCATCTGTGACCTTCCAACGACTCAGGTCATGTTTGGTGATTCTATTCCATTCATATTCGTCCCCTGCATTGAGTGCACCAAAAACAGTTAATGCAAAAGACACAGCAGTGCAGTCCACATCCCTCCCGAAGCCAGAAAGAACAAAGCATCCATCACGTTCTGAGAGGAGGACCGCAATGAAGAAGACCGCTTCCATACAGACTTTCAACCTCGTGTAAGTTCAAAGTTTTCAGATCTTCTTTAAGGAAAAGAAACTTTCTCTCCTCAAGGAGTTGAGCTGCCAGCTTTGATAATTCATCCAGAGTCTCTTCGACAAAGGGTCTTTTCTTTCTATCGTACTTTTGCACGAACATGTTGACCACTTCATCATAAAGGTCACTTGTTTTCACCGGGAGAGGATTATTCTTATTTGGTTGCTGTAGAGTATATTCAAAGTAGGAGCACATAAGAAAACAGAGCACAGGAATGTGGGCAAAGCTGACAAGATTGACATTCTTTGTAATGTGGTCCATTACAATGTTTTTCATTCGGTCGTTGTTTTTGAAATACTTTCCAATGTATTCTTTTACCTGTGGCTCGGAAAATCCTGTAATTTCAACGTATCTATCAAAATAGATCTCTCCGTCTTTCATTTCGTCAGATTCGTCGGATCTTGACGTGATCATGGCAACCGAACCTCTCAGTATTTTTCCTTTGATAAGCTTAGCACACATTGCCGCTACTAGCATTTTCTCTTTGGCGTTATTTGGGTACTTTTCATCCGAATTACTAGCGATGTACTCTCGTTGTGAACACTCGTCATACCCGTCGATGATAACCAAAACTTCTTCGGAATGATCAACAATGTACTCAAATATAGAGTCGTCCATATTTGAGCGGTCATCTAGCAATGAAGATCGGTTTAAGATATCCTTCAAGATAACAGGGTCGTCTCCAAGTAGATTAAGCTGACGGAAGGTAAGCAAGTATGCGAACTTAAAATCAGGTACTTCTGCATTTGCTCTGGATCGAAACAATTTGTTGTCAGCCCAATCTTTGATCAGCTTTTGACAAAACAGTGGTTAACCGATGCCTGCCTTTCCAGTGACAAGAACAGATTTTGGATGTTTCCCATCGGCTGAGATGAAAATTTCTTGAGAGCTTTTAATTTTCTTTCCACTGATTTGACCGTTCTGGCGAAGGCGTTCTTTTCTTTTCAAATCAAGATCTTCTACTGGTTTTCTTCCATGTTGCATGAGAATGTTGGTAAATATGTGATCTGTTCTAACATTGGACATGATCGGTGAGGCCTGAGCGAGGTACTCGGTTTGGCTTTTTACTGATTCTTTCAACGCATCAGAGTATTCTGCTACGGCTGTAAAGAAAACCATTACCTGCATTTATTTTCATAAACCCTTCATGTATTTACTTTTCCAATGCTCGACGAAAAGTCATTGATCTGCCTGACTTGTGACGCGATTGGTTATCACGCTAGGTGAGTTTTGCTTCAATTAGGCTTTCCAAAAAGTGCAAGTTAATCTTGAATCTGTTCGCAATTAATTGACATCAAATTCTGACCGAGTAATTAGAAAAGCGTAGCAAGAGGTTGATGTAAAGGTTAAATTATTTATTTTTTAATAAGATGCATGCAAACATTTCAGACGCTTATTGGCTGAGAACAAGTCAATTAATCCCAAACAGTGCACAAAGTTTAGATTGAGGGCAAAAAGTTAAAACTGAGTGTAGAAAGATGAAAATAATTTGATTGCCAAGAGAGTCACGAAAGTGCAACAAAACAAAACGGCGGAGAGGTAAGGAGAAGGTAACAACCTTTTTAATTCAGAGTTTTATGAAGAATGCCAAAAATAAAAATACAAAACAAAGCACAAACAACTGGCCAAAAGTCTGGAAGTTTTGGGCATTGGAAAATATGAATCGGGGACGCTGAACAAACTTCTCGAGGAATTTTACGCATCAGTTCGTAAGAAAGACGGGGAAGATAACGGGCGTGATATCTTTCGTGTTCTGATTATTGCTGTCGACCGATACCTAATTGACAAAGAGTACAAAAACCCGATCGTTCGTTACGGTGAGTTACAAAGCTCGAACCAAATTCTTGGGAAAACCTCAACTACTCCAGCACAAGGCAAAGGCAAGCGGCCGAACTAGTGAGCCATGACACGAAAAAAAAACAGCTAGAGAGGAAAACAGAGTCATATCTTTGCTAGTATATTATCAAAAAGTAAACACATGATTTTCCTCGTGCAATTTGGGATAAATTAGCATTTATAAATTTTTCAAAAACTACAAATTGCACTCGCCCTACTGGCTCGTGCAATCTGCTGGCATTTCAAAACCTTACTCGTGCTGTTTTATCGTAAATTGTACTCGAAATCATGTGATTACCAACACTAACAGACCCTTTTCGGGAGCGGATCCAGGAATTTGTGGTATGGGAGAAACTAACTTTGACTCAGAAAACACATGGTTGTTGTTTTTACGGCTGGAGATTAAGAATGGTCTAAGTACACTTAGGGAAGAGAAAGCGTCTTGTCATCTCCAGTTCATTAAGAATCTTAGCTTTTTTCCATCTCTTTCTTTCGACGAACCCGACCAGGTAAATACTGTAAGACTTAACTGCAGTTTTTTGGTGCAAATCACCTTTGTAGTGAATCTGTTTCAACTATCAATTCTCTTTACTTCCCGTATGAGGAACAAAAAAATAAAAAAATTACTTGCCCATCACCCGAAAAAAGCATGGAAAAGACAACACCTGGTCTTTTTCTAATTTTGGGTCTAAGAGGAAGGGGTCAGTTCCAGTGCAAGATATTTCCCCGAGTTTGAGCTATTTTTAAATACTGAAATGAATTGATTTTTAAATTGTTTATTACCCTCTGATAGGCCCTTCAATCTTCTTCTTTTCTCAAGAAAGATCAAAAGGTCGTGTACAGATTTTACTGTTAATGCACAATACCTTTGTCTCCTGCTTTAATATTTTTTGTAGGATTAGCGATTGCTTCCTTTAATAGCTCTGTCATTTCATCCAGTCTTTCTTTGATACTGAATTCATCCATGATGCACCGCTTAAGAAGCTCTTTATAGTGTTCTTCGAAATCAGGGTCCATGCATTCCTTTTTCACATCACCAATAGCACTTTGGTAACCATCTCCTCCTAGTCTCACCAATGCATCCTGGATGTCCTGCCAGTATTGATTGAATGTTGCGTCATCAACTGAGGCCTCGCTGGCATGACCATAAACTGCGTTTCTGTAGCACTTGATACGAACAAAATCTGCCTCAAGGGTTGTGTCTGCTGCAGGAGGAAGTGTATCCCAGCCGGTAGCCGGAGGAGCAAGACCACAAATGTTCCTCAGCAGGACCATCAGTAGCGTGATATCGAAATTCTTTGATGAAACTGAAGACTTGATGGCGGGGTACAGTTTGTCCCATTGTGAAGGGTTGAGTATTTTTTTATTTCGGAGTGATTTTAGTACTCGATGAATCGGAGGACTAGACAAAACTGTGTCCAGGTTTCCCGGTGGACGCCTTTTGTCAAATGTCTGTCTCAAGATATGTGCACTGACACCCACGAGAAGCCTGCATAAGCAGGCGTAATTGGTTGTCTCTTTGTCGAATGAAACGAAGGTGCTGCAGCGGTGGCCATGAAGAAATACTGGATCGTTAATTGAGTAAAGGTCAATGACTCTTTAACCAAGATATTTGGTTGCTACTCGTTCGTCAGACTTCCTAGCTCAGCACTGATAAAATGAATAAGATAGATCATATCATTGATCAATTCGATTTTAATACCTCAACTTTTTATCCACACTTCCAAAAATGTCCGTTACATCTCAAGGCCAGCAAGGGTATTACATTAAACTAGCTTTAGATACATCTGGAACACTAATTGCTCTATTAAAATTACTTGCAAATGCTCTTCAAATCTGCTTTTGCGTGACTTAAATAAAAGCGTGACATATGGCCGTGATCGTGAAGATATGAATCACGTAGTGCGAAAATCAAATTGGCCTTTTCTTACAGAGATCCGAGTAAAACTTCTCCCTTCTAGCCGGTCAGACACTTTCCATGCATATAAATTAAGATAATTCAGAGCAGCATTCCGAGCCTTTTGGCTGATGGCCTCCTAACTCCAATCACCAGCGTGTTTTACAATGTATTCAAATATTGAAATAATGTAAGGAGAAGATAAAGGTTGATCGCATTCGGGAAAAAAGAATTTCTTTGGATTCAGAATTCCATCAAAACAATCTATATGATCATACTCCTTTACACTTCAGTGTTGTTTAACCTATGGTAAAATTCTTGAAATAAACTCAATCGAATCATATGTTTACTCTTATGTCAGAGCGTTTTTAGTATTCGATAATATGTCAGTATGATAAATTGATTTTTATAGGAAATTACTGAATACGTAGGTTATTATCTTGAGAAATAATTGTCGACCGAATCCGATTTTTTGCAAAAACTCCTATCGATGATATTGATAAACATCAAAGTAAGTGAGTAAGTCAGTAAGTAAACTCTTTATTTAAAGAGAGTAGCACTTAGTAGCCAAAAGGCATATAAACTTGTGGCCCTCGTACAATAAACGTGATAATACTTATGCAAATATAGATATTGATGAGTAAAAAAATAATTAAATTATAATAGAAATCGAAGAGCAGTTAAGAAAAAAATCAAAAATCCTATGATCAAAGCTAAAATAAAGTAGATCTCAAGGATTAAATAAAAGAGTCAGGAAACTGTAAAAAGGAACCTATTAAACTACAAAATGATTCAAACTGTGTTGTTTTCCGAGAAAAAATTGCCTTTTTAAAACTTTGTACTGATGTCTTTAGTCATAAGGTGATAAGGAAACTGTTCCATGGTTGACATGTGGTAACATTGAACGTTTTACCGCCATCTAAACTTTCGGCATACTAAGTTATAGTTTGCACACCAAGTGTTACGAGAGAGAAGATCACTTTTACGTGTTAAAAGGCGAGTAATATACGCAAGCGGTTCTCCCGGTAGTCTTAAATGCAATTAGACGTTTGGAAATTTTAGCCTCCTCGTAAAAAGGTAACCAACTCAAATCATCAAATAATCTGACAGAAGAATCCTTAGAACAAATACACAACATACTGGTTTAATGTTCATCACCGATAAGTTTTATGTCCTCACGACAACTATCCTTTCACATTCAGGATATAAATTGTTCACATGTAACTTATTTCACAATTCGATCGCCATATATAGTGTGGGTAGAGACCCATGATATCGAAGTGGCACAAGATAAATGAGGGAAGCACACTACAGCATGAACGGGGAATACAAAATAGCTGTGGAGATTCTACGCACGAAGCTAAGATGAAACTACCGTTAACTTGGCATAAGCTAAAAATTACCACAGCGATTTTTTTGTAGACGTTGAATACTGAATTGGTTAACAACCCTGTGTGATCCAAATCTTATTTTTATTTTCTTTAGTTTCTAATTGAGTCGTGCTTGTAAGTGATCTGTCGTGTATCAGGACTTTATCAGGACTTCGATTTTAATCGATGCACAACTACATGACCCGACTTTAGTCGAATGATTTCGAAAAACTTTGTAAAATTTAATCGATCATTCGACTATGAGCGATTTTCTTCACCCTTAGGGAACGTACTTTTGAAGTTTCGTGCCTAATTTAGCCTGTGTGCAGCCGACCCCAACCCACCGAAAGAAAATCGGGAAGGTAAACTGCTTGCTAGCGCGGCGTAGATTCACTTGAGGTCGTACATTGATGTGTTTAATACAAGATGTAATTAACAGAAAGAAAGTGCTCAAACTGAAACTCAACTCAATATGGAATAAAATCCACAATTTTTACCTCCAAAGGTTGACTTGAAGCTCTCGCTCGGAGGTCCACTTGCAATTGGTTTGCGGTCATGGAAGCACAACGTTTTCTCCTGGTTATCAGCTCCCTGCAACATGCGTTCATTTAGCTAAAGTCAGACTGCGATGTATCAGAAATAATCAGAATAGAAATAAATTAATTGAGATAAAAGTTTGTCCATTTTTGGCCTAAAATGAAATCCCATATTCGAGCGGATTTCATCGCGTAATGACGCAGACAATTTCAAGGAGGGGTATTCAATAAGCTCACACTTTCAGTTTCGAAACACTAACCTTTTGCTGTGCGCTATCAATAGTTTCAATTCCGTCTCAACTTAACGGTTGTATGGAGATTATATTTCTACTTAACACATTAATCACAGAGCGCTAGCTCCACTTGTCACGGTTTTTGGTGAAATTTGGCTTCTGATGGTTGTCAAAACGCTTTGGTCGCGTGATTTTTCGGATAGCGTCACATGGCAAGACTAGAACTACAGTAACCATGGATAAGATAACGTGGACTGCAGAACAGGCGGACGAAAGCGCGAGGCGGACGCGAAAAAAGCAGTTCGAAAAAGCAGTTCACTCCTTTCCTCGCTCCCTCCCCTTGCGTAAGACCGCATAATCTTGAATCTTTTAAAGTCAATGGTCACTCCCAAGATAGACCAGGTCATTGTTTTTTTTATGCCATATCGTAAAGCAAATTCGTTTCCAAATCAAATTTTACAGGTTTCCTGTCTGGGCAACACAGTGAAAGGGGGAACTAGAGCAGTTTAGAACACCCTTGAGGTGGAGTGTATGCTCCATTAATTTTGTGGATTGGCATCAATAACGAGACCCAAGATAGCCCGAGACCGGGCCTATTCCAACTTGCCTCGGCTAAGGTGAGATGCTTTTTCCTTTTTTTTATCTTTATTATGTTCCAATATTCAATTTTCATCGGAGCACACCGCTTTAAAAAATTAATTGGAGACGAGCGAGCGTGATAACTTTAGTCATGAATTCTTGGTATCACCTAAAAATTCGTTTTAGAGATAATTTATCAATGTCAGGTGCGGTGATATTTATTCCATTCTGTTCTCAATTTCATTTTTCTACTCAAGTCGAAAAAACGAGAAAAAAAAGTCCGTTTGTGTGCTAACATTTATGAAACCGAGATCTGAACTGCCTCCTATCTATCTGAAGAAATTCGATTTCGTGGGTTTTTTTACGAAGAAGCAAAAAACGACAAAATACGAAAGACCACATCTTCATCCCTACTATTCAAAGAACTTGATAATCTTTAAATGCTCTATTGTAAAGCGTGTTCTTAATTGTGTGTACAGCTTGTGATCATGCGCGCATAATCCAATAAATTCACACATTTGTAAATCTCAGGAAAAATGACTGCTTTATTTGGTTTCAAAAAACATCTGTCACACCCTTTCATTCACAGTATAAAGCACCACACCAGTAGATCAACGTCTGAAATATCTTCATTGGTTTCAGCACGCGCTGTTTCGCCTGCTGGTATCAGAAATTATTTTTCACTTAAATATGGTGTAGAGAAGTAGAGATGTATTTTCAACGGTGTCGTTAACAATTCCGCTGGCGATAAAATAGAAACGTTCTAAGCGGAACTTCTCAAAAAGCCAAAATATGTTCAGCGGAGCCGAACTGGACAATTATCTGAATTCTGTGTCTTGTTGTCTGTCCTGCAGTTTCATCTTGACTTTTAGCGATAATGATGTCCAACAAACTTTTAATCACTTTTCTCAGTGTTAAGGCAAGCCACAAATATCACAGTTCTCGTGTCCGTATTGGTTCATAAACGTACAGTGCTTGCACGACCAGCCTGCACCGACCATGTCCACGTCCCCTGATCCTCGTGGCTCTGGCGAGGGGGCTGGGGAGGGAATATTTTAACCGCAGGCATAGATGCTTGATATGATATCTTAATTTGTAAAGGGGAAATAAAATAACAATATGGAATTTACTTTTACCAAAGCCAAAAAAAGAATATACTGTAGGCGTTTGTTTCCAATTTTATCAAAATTGTGCTGTTAAAAAAAATATTTGTTGAACTAGTAAAAAAAAATTTAACCAATCAATACCAGCGTATGGACCCTCTCTCTTGAGGTTGGGTGAATTCAATAAACAAAACTTAAAAAAAAAGAAAGAAAAACGAGAGGGACAGAAAATTATAAAAAAAGATATTGTGGGAACCATTTTACCCTTTGCAGCTTGCATAAGCTGTATCACTGTGCGCCACTGTTTACTTTTACTCCAGCGCCGAGCCAATTCAACATCTTTTTTTTCTGATCGCTGTACACAGATCTCCTAAGTGATTCTGCCACAACACAAATAATCAACAGAAGTGAGACATGAAAACCTCAACATAAATTTAGTACACGAAGAAGTAATTGAATCCAGCCTGGCTGATCACCGACTTAAGAAGCTCCGGATTATTGGACAAATTCTCCATGTCGGCATCTTAGGAAATGTTTACAGAACAGTATGAAGAATATGCATACTGATGTTAGGGTGTAAAGGGTTCAGCTACATTGTGAGTGGTCAAAATCCTCTGATCAAGTTTACAGCCACATCCTCCTCATGCTCAGAGCTAGTCACTTTGTTCATCACGCCAATTCATACTGGCTTATCTTGTTGCCTCCGTACGCAGTTGCTATGGTTCTGGGCCCAGTTGTTGGAGGGCCAATTAGTGTTAACCCAAGGTTAAATTGCAATCTGGATTTCTTTATTCCTTTGTTCAAAAGCATTTTTGGAACAATTTTCTGTGTTCTTTTCTATATATATATTCTAGACAAAAAGAAATTCAACCGAATTTTCTTTGAAAGCTTTCAGATCTGATATTAATTTCTGATTTCACACTAACAACCCAGCCCTGGGTTTTTCAAGACAGAATTAAAAGCTTCTCTTTGCTGTTTATCAATTTGATGCCAAAACCAGATTTTGGCCACAAAGCATCTCTTTGCAATTCATTAGCTGTGATCTCATCACAGGCTTGAAGCCATCACATGAACATTACCTTTAAAGGAAGTATGTCAGAAGTTGCCAGAAAAACTAGGAGATGAAAATTGGACATAGCAGGTAGGAATTCACTGGGAGGGAACTGATTTAAGTATCTTAATAAACCGTGAAAATCCTGCACACAAGGGAAAAGAAAGAAACATAGAATTACACAAACTGCACTGAAATATAGAGCTAAATACAATTTTTACCTCACTTAGCAAACAACAGTTGAAAAATAACTTTAATATGTTGGACAAATTATCCATGTCAGCATCTTAGAAATGTGTACAAAACAGTATGGAGAATAATTTGCATACTGATTTTAAAGATTTCCTTTTATTAGTTTTCAACACTGTTTAGCACTCTCACAAGATTGTTAAAGACATTTTTACCTATGAGGGTTTGTAAATGGCAGCCACTGAAGCTTGTATTCCCAGGGGTACATCCTTGTGGAGCTCATAGCAGCCATGCAGGAATTCCAGTCTCTATAAATGGAAAAGGGATTGTAACAGGCAATCTTTGAGATTGTTCAGTGTTCCTTAACAGAAATAATTTTGGAGGCAGAGACTTTTGTCAACCTTGCTTTTGCAACTGCTTCACATCTACTCTCGACAAATCTATTAATGAGTATATGGCACATGTCAATCTTCTGGTATGCTGGTATCCTCCAGTATTGTAAACTTGCCTCTGAAATACAGAACATCTCGTCTGATAAACTGATAAGAAGCATAACAGCAAGGGTACATGACTGAAACAGTCAGCCCAATCTCATGACCAAACTCTGCCCACACTCTTTGAGCTTAAATCAAACCATGTTATAACATAGCTAGTAAATTTGTCTAGCCAAATTCAATTGCACGAGCGTGCTTCATATTCCTATTGTGCATGCTCATGACGTCAGCAAACAAATCCCTCGAGAAAAAGATTCTCCATCAGGTTGAAAATGTTATAAAACAATTGGTTCATAGTCAGCTGTGCGTTCATCAATATATGAAGCACTTGGGAAGTTTGGAGAGCATCTTTTGTGCTCTCCAAACTTCCTGCCTGCTTCCTATCTTGATGAACACACGCTGATGTATGAACCAATTGTTAATTAGTTCATGATCAACCATGATTTTCACTGAAACTGACCATAGTCAAACATGGTCAACACCATGATTCTACTTAAAACTGACATGGTTAAACATGGTCAAACATCACTTCACTCAATGAAAAGAGACATGAAACAAATCTGTAGCATTTAAATGGCTTAAAACTCTTATAGAGTAAATCAAACCAAGCAGTTCTGGGTTAAAACAATAAAACTGAAGAAAAGGTAAAATGTTCCATCTAGATTTTTTAATACAATTTGGTTTTGGCTTAAATAAATCAGCTTGATAAACCTAAGGATTCTGTCTCATGTATGTGATTACATTAATTAATACTGTTTCACTAAACAAGCAATAAGCTATTTGGAAATACATGGTAAAAATTAACTTACCAATATTTGAATGTCACTACAAAAGTACATACTCTAACAGACTTCCCTGGTCCATTGCACAATCAGTTAATCTGAAATAGATTCAAAACTTTCTAAAGTGCACTCCCTATAAAAATTTTAGCATGCCTTGCAATTTGGCATTGACAACTACATTGTACAGATATAACTCCATGTATTTCCTAGCAAAGATTTCTCAGCTAGCAGTGCTAAATTAACACTTTGAACTTTGGCTTGGTTGCAAGTTTAGAATTTGCAGCCTGATACCAGAAACATAATTTGCCTCAATCTCTTCATTCATAGATAGTTTCACTCAAAGAGATTCAATGAACTTAAAAAGGAAGTGTTATTATTCAAAAATCTTCAACTCTTTCAAGCTCTGATGATGTCGACTTCTTCTGCCTCATTACCAGTGTATATCCAAAATTTATTTTTAATGTTTTACTATTTCTCTTGACCACTTCATCCTCGAGTAAACTCAGGGATTGATACAATCAGATTTCCATGAAATGAATGAAAACTGATGTAATTCACCATTTGTAGCACTTCAACAATTAACTCAAAATATGCTCAAACCTGAAGCGATGTGAATTTAAGCTGAATTGGAAATTTTTAAGCAGGCTTTTATCATAAATTAAGACCTTCTATAATACACAATGTGCTTAATCATTCACGGTAATAATTAACTTACACATATTACGGTAATTGTGAAGAAGAGCTCCCCAAAAAACCTGTCGGCCGACTGTCGGTCAACTGTCGGCCGACAGGTTACCGACAGTCTACCGACAGCCAACCAACAGGTTACCGACAGGTTAAGAAAAAAGAAAAATTGTGTTAAAAACGAACAGTTAACGTGACATAACAATCCGTAATGGTGATGTATGACTCGACAGACTTCACCTACTTACCGATCGACGGCAAAGTTGAAAGTATGTAAAGAAACGTTTCTTCCAAAATGTTGTTATCAGATGCATATAGGATATATCACTTGCGTAATTTACAACACACCAGACAATCCAAGAATCGCATTGGAAGATAATTTAATCGAAAAACTCGGCCAAAAACTCTGATAACCATAAGCTACGTATCAATACAAACACTTTCGTTCAAATCGCCCAACAATGCAAACTTAGAGTAGTCATTCCTACAATCAGTATGAATAGGGTTCAATCAGTTACTGAAATGTAATTCCTTGCAATATCTTTGTTAACAGCATCTTTCCAATGAAGCTGAAGTCCGATCAAGCAGTATTCATTCAGTTCCTTGGACATATGAGTTACTGATGCAACTAACTGCTTCCTTCGGTTGACACTAATTTGAAAATATTCAGTAACAAGAACCCACCTCACACTCCAGGTAAACCTATTAAATCACTCACTACGAACCCAGATATCAATGCTCTCTTAGCATGCAGGTTAACTTAAGTGCCGAGGCCAGTACTGGCCGCTGAAATTTCCCTCATTATTTGAGATCGAAACAAGGCAATGACTATCCAGTCTATGTTGACGGATTTCACGCACCGTTTTCCGGAAGTCGTAAACAACATTGAGCCCGCGCAGCCACATTTCGGAGATAGGGTGGTTACCAAGTATTGAACATAGATAGTCATTGCCTTGTTTCGATCTCAAATAATGAGGAAAATTTCAGCGGCCTGTATTGGCCTCAGCATCAAAGTTAACCTGCACGCTAAGAGTGCATTGATATTCTTCCCCCACTCGTCGCCCGTGATGTAGTAACTCTCGGTCGAGTTGAAACGAGCCACACGTAGTAAGAAGGACTCGTAAGACAGAAATTTAAGGACTATTTGGGAACAGCTCAAACCTCCAGATAAGTCTTTCATACCCAGAGTTATCTATTTTGCTGTCTAAGTTTTCGCACAAAGTGTTCATGTTAGTTGTCGTGGCTATTAGATCGTTTTTCGTTTCCCAGGGAATCGTTCATTTACCTACTCCACTGGTGTAATGTATAATATAGCAAAGCTTAACTTCATCTGATTTTGGTGTATAGATCAAAGTTTTATGGCAATAAAAGTCTACTTCATAACATGCTCCTGGGTGCTACTAGTTTCTTGCGCGAATTATGCGTGATGGAACGCGACGCGAGGTTAATGTATAATGTATACTGGCAAGATATGACAAAAAAGAAACTTACATGTAAACCTCTCATTTTACTCCTACAATATTCATATATGTTTCAGTTTTACGTTCTTTAAGGTAAAGCGAGCTTTAAATTACTACAAACTAATGAGTGTATAGACATAAGAGGGCGAAAATTAAAAGAACAACTTTGGGATAGCTGTGTAGAATGTCTTTAAGTGTGACACTCATTAAGTTGTTACATCTCAATCTGATACGTTAATCCATTAAGTTAGGAAAGAGTGATTCTAAAAGTATTCTTTTTGACGAATCGAAGGTTCCAAATGCGATGTCAAATCAAATCCACCTCTCCTCTTTCATATGTGGACAAGTACAGATTCGCAACAATAGGCATATTATCATTGGTGAACTTAAATTACTCTCATCTAATCTTGCAAATTTACACTGCTGCTGTTTCCTCCCTCCCTTGCCCATTTTGATTAGGGGTATCCTTGTAATAAACATCCTCTGTCAAATCATGAGATTAAAATTAAGTTCCTTGGACACCAGTTGGAAGACCTACAATTAATGGGAAAACTGGCCCAAAAAAGGGGGATTGGGCTTTAAATGATTGACTCTATTGGATTCCACTTTGAATTTGATCTTTCTTCTGCTATCAATAGATTTATGTAGACTCTGAATTGTGTGTATTCCAAATAGTCTTTAAAAGAAAGCAGTCATAAGGAAATATCAAGTGCCCAGTTCAAGAGACCTTTGTAGTAAAAGTGCGTGCCTTATTTAATATTTTTCCGGTTCCAATAATTTTTGATTCTGCTTTATTAGGAATGAAAGTGTCCCAAGGAATATATTGCACAGTTAAACAATATTCTATCACAACAAATAGTGTATGATAAGATAGCTATGCTCAACACAAGACTGCCAACAGATTGTCAGGTGAGAAACAAAGACCTTCTTGCAAGATATACTGTACACCACCAAAAATAGTTATGTATAAAATGCACAAGTTTCAGTGTAATTTTAGAGTGTGCATCACAGCTGACTTCTGACATGATCAGAAACTTGTCCAAAATTGTGTCCATATTTATTTAGTGTTTACTTTTCTCAGGGCTTGTTAAAATTAATGCATTGTGAAAGAAAGGAATTAATACCTCAGCTGATATCTAGACAGGGTAAGGAATAGTTGACTTGGATTTATAAATCTTATGAGTACATATGCACCGTGCTCTTGAAAATGCTGTAATGGTACGATTTTCTCATGGTAAAGTACTGTGTGTAATTAATTTGTCAGCAGCTGTTAAAAGTTCCTTGGTAGTTTTCATCTTAATGATAATTAATGCCTAGGCTGCAGGAGGTAAAGGTATATTCATTTAGGAATTGTTTAATAAGTATATACTTTTTACAGCTTGCCTTTTGAATATTCATTTAAGGTGAGATCAATAATGATTCAGGTTTTTTTCAATCTCAAGCTACTATATTGTTGACAATGCTGTTAAGCTAGCCTCAGATATCTTCATAGAAGTTTCTAAAAAAATTTCACCGCAAGCTCTGAAGGTTTTTGCCATTTGAAACTATGTTTACATTTTTTACTCATGCTCCCAAAGTGCATTTTACACAAAGTTACATTATACAATTTTATGGGGCTTGAGAGAGACCTGTTGTGGTTGTTAGGGTAAATTGATGTCTCCATAGACCTGGCAAATTTTTTCCACTCGTTTGTCAGTGCTTAGAAGCCACTGACATTTTTACTCCGCTCATCTTGATTCAATGAAAGAGGTGAAAAATAACAACATTAACTACATTTACTATGTGATCAGTGGAAAATCAGTAAAGGTCATTTTTTTCTTTCATGAAATGTCATGTAAATCTATAAAAAATTTTAAATACCCATCTTGGCAACATGCAAAATATTTGTAAGTTATAGTCACTTAAGTATCAATTTCTTAATTTTTCTATTTTTTTCTGCCAATTACAGACTCAATCAAAAAAAGCGTTAGCCAAACTGTTGGAACTATGTATAACAAGAGAACCATGTCCAAATGCCAAGATCATGAAAAATCTCTGCAGTTTTACTTGCAGTGATCTTTCAGTCACTCCAGCAGTAAATATCAGTTTAACAGTAGCTTTTGATGAACCTCCTTTGTCACAGATACCTGAGGGACAGTCAAAATCTAATTGTAACTTAGTCTCTTTTGGAGGGACAAATGCATTTATGGAATGAGGGAACAGTTTACAATGCGATCAGTACAATGGGATTCTGTCTCTTGTTTAGCAGCAGAAGGTACTTTGGGTTACAAATAATATAATCACTGCACTTAAGTCTCCACATTTATTTTCTTATCTCTGTTAGTCACTCTTGGAAGAGCTTACTATGTGTTTGAGTTCAAGAAGAGCAGTGTTGGATGTAGTCTTAGAATTTATGAAAAGATAATGTACATGTACTGCTTAGCCTGTGTTTGTGCATTGCTTTCCTGGTTTCTTGAATTGGGCTTTTTATTCTAGTGCCACAGTTTCCAGAATGGATTGAGTTTCTTCTCATTCAGAAGAATTTTTTGCTTGTTTGACAATTTCTGTTGATCTTGATTACTCCTGTTCAAAGGTTCCACATGGATCCTTAGAACCGACTGGCTTTTTTGAACTGTTTCTTTTTTCTTTTGAATGCAAATGTTTCAGCTTCTAAAAAAGCAAGTGGCAATACAGGTCGTACCAAGCTTCAACCACCTGCTGTGGATGGGGTGTCTGTAGCCTCTCTTAATGATAACAGCATCAATGATTTTGAGGTGAGGCCTTCAGTGTCAATATTTGAGAAAATTAAAACAGATTGCAGTTTGTGAATTCAGAAATTTTTGTTGTGCGATTTCTTGTGTTCACAGCCATTTGTGTACAATTACCATTTCAATAAAGCTAATTCTGAAAATCTCCATCTTTTTTGTGCAGATGGCTTAAGTTTTAAGTATTCAAAGAAGAGGTGCAGAATTTTCATGACATTCTATAGTCAGTGATTCAATAATTTTTGGCCAGAGGAAATACCTCGAGCTACTCTTGGAAGTCCAACTTACATGTTTGACTTTTGAAATGATACAACTAATGTGCCACGAGAGAGAGTGAATGGTACAATGTAGAATTTCAAGGCATTAAAGGGAGAGGTGGGAGGTTTATGTGTGAGTAACTACTACTAATTATGGAGTGTTCGTTGAATCATACAAATTTTTTTGAGCGGTTTTTCGACCGACTATCACTGTGTCAAAATTTTTGTGCTGGGTCGTAACGTTTATTTCATTCTTGTCATGCGAATGCGAAAATGGCGCTTAAACACTGGACTATAATTGTTATCGAAAATATCGCCATCTTCCACTGTTAAGTCACGCGTGTGCCTGTTTGGTCGACTTGTGCCAGTGCTAAGTGATACTCGTGAATCATCTTTCAGCTGCCTCACGTTTCCCTTTTTGTATGTGACTATGGACCTATCCGCACTAGCGACAAAATTGTTAATATAGACAAATTTTTTGTAATTACCAACACTTTACAGGTGTGGATGGTTTGTCGTGACTCGACAATTTTTTGAGGCGGACAAATTTTCAAACGCACCGCCGACAAAATTCGTTCCTGTTAGGTCGACTTGTGCCAGTGCTAAGTGATACTGACGAGTTAGCATGAATCATCTTTCAGTTGCCTCACGTTTCCCTTTAGTATGTGACAAAAAAAGCGAAGGAAAGCGCGATGTCTTCATAATGGTTTCACAACACGGGGTGCAGTTAATCCAGCTGTCAATGAAACTCTCCTGACATATCCAAGCTCCAGATAGTAAAATATTCCGGGCAGAATCGGTCACATTTACTGACTTCTACGTTTTGCCGACGGAAAATATCGGTAAGCAACAGTAGCCACTGTACTTCCACTTAGCAGGCTACGTAGGTTTTTACACAAGAAGTGATTGACAGCGGCCTGGGCAAATTGGAAAACAAACGTACGGAAGTCACGAGGAATGCCTGGTCGCTATTTCCGGTGTGGGTGATTAACTCCTTTGTTTGCGAAACGGATAAAATCGATATTTGCGCTTTCCCATCTTTCCCATATGCTGATGGTACATATCTCGACTCAAAAGGCACAGGCATAACTCAACAGTAGAGGATCTTAAACGCGATATTTTCAAGTCCAGTGTTTACGTGGCAGTTTCGCTTTCGCATGACGACAAAAATGAAGAACATTCAAAAAGTCAGTCGAAAAACCGATGGAGATAATTTGTACGATCGAGTAAAAGCTTCATTAACAAGTAGTGTTTACTATAACATCCACCTCCCACCTCTCCCTGCCTAGCAATAGTCCTTCTCTCACCCCTCCCCGAGTAATAACACTCTGCTTTCCACCCCTCCCTCACTACTAGTAGACTGCATCCCACCCCTCCCTGAGTACTAATGGTGTGCTTCCCCCCAATAAAATGGTCCAAAAAAATGGTCCAAAAAATAGTCCAAAAAATGGTCCAAAAAATAGTCCAAAAAATGGTCCAAAAAATGGTCCAAAAAAATGGTCCAAAAAATGGTCCAAAAAATGGTCCAGTCCATATTTTACCCTATGACCTCTCATTGTTTTAAAGTGCACGGATACCGGTTTCCTAACTGATTCTCCTAATTCAGTGATAATTTAAGTGCCGCTCTCGCCAAGAGTGGTCCTCTCGACTTCCCGTCGGGAAAAAGTTTTCTTTTCTTTTTTTCCCAAGCCTAGGGTTTAGGATAAATGTTTCAAAAATAGTTTAGTTGGTCTCCAATTCTCTTTTTTTGCATCGCCACAAGCCAAAAATGATTTTTGGCCACACCACCCCTGTGGACAGCGATCAAAAGTGTAAATTTCAAAGATTTTGTCCAGCGCGCAGCGACTGCAACAATGTAGCTCACGGAATTCTATCTTGCTACAAGTTACAAGATGTCTTCAGTTAGTTCACAGACAACATATGGAAACTTCAGCTGAAATAAATTTCATACCAGCGTGATCAGAGGAGACCCTTCTCTTCGACCTTAATTTGCATATCAAAACCTCATTACTTTGTACGAAAGAATTCTCAAGATGCAGGCGTTAATCGGGCTGAAAAAGCATATCAGTGCATAGTTTATACACCAATGAGGTTACGGATTGCCTCAAACCCGCGGGTATATCTCTAGCTTCCATCCACCAACATCTTAAAAACAACGCAAATCCATGTGTTTTCTCAATTGCGCACACGTCAAAGATCATTTACATGATTCTGAAAATTGACCAAAATCTCCTTTTGACCGTTCAAACTTCGTTCATTTATCTTCTACGTTGAGGATGCCGAGTTGTCCTGAAACGTTGCGTAAACGTGATCGGTCGTAACGCTTGCGCGCTTGCGTGACTTACAAAGTAGACAAAGGTGATCGGAAGACGCCTTCTCGATAATTTACGTTGAAATATCAGGTCATGAAATACGCACAGTGTGGAGGAGATCAAAATTAAAGAATGAAATTTGGCACTCTGGCTTAAAAGGACACAAAAACAAGGTCAAATAGGTTACAGTGTTTATATTTACAAAACAACACGCACACACTCTGAAACGATTCTTGCAGTTTCTCCCGAGACCCGATGAACTAGCCCTCCTTCCTGCAAATTTGTTTCCGTCATGAATGATGTTACGCTCTTATGGACCACGACAGTCTTGAGCGAAAAAACTCAACATTTCCCTGCGACCATCAAAATCAGTTGGACAAACTCAGCTTGATGTATTGCGTGACGTGGTTGTGTAAACTTTTCTCTTTGTCTTACGACCTGTTTCGCTGGTTCTACAAGTTGGAACCAAAATTAGTTAGTTAAGCAACCCTATTCATGGGCAAAAAATAAAAGAAAACTTTTTTCCGACGGGAAGTCGAGAGGACCGCCCTTAGCGAGAGCGGCACTTAATAGAGAAGAATCGCTGTCTCTCAGAGTTTATGGTAAATTTCTTCGAAGGCAGTCTTACGCGATTTGCAAGATGCTACGTCTTAACTTGCCTATATCTGTATATTATTTCATTTCAGTTTCTTTGTGTTTGTTGTTATTGCTGTTGTTATTAATTTTTATCGATTTATCTCTACCTAAATGGTCTATTTGGTTTAGAAGCAGCCAACAGTGGCTTTGGTTGAAAGGTTTGGGTCAAAGGTCTGGTTCTTATTGCCACTTTTGCACGTAAACCGGAAATAAGACATGTTGCTTAACAACTCTATCTGATTTCATTTGACAGCAACTCCCGTACTTGAAAAACAACCGCGGAAATGTCCCCATACAGTTGTTTGGCCATCCCTTTTCAATCTCTGGCAGTGAAGCTCGACATTGTATACATGGATCTTCAAAGGTTGGTTACAATTACAGTGAATGAATTAACAAACATTCAAATTTTAAGTAAAAAAAGAGGTCAATCGAGAAATAATAACGGAAACTGAGAGTCAAGAGGTTGAATTTAAGCTTATTCAAATGGACTGATTAATTTTCTATTTGCGATGTCCCAGATAATATCGCTGCTGGAAGAATAATGTAATTTAATTTTGCCCCCATAAAACACAGCCGTGACCTATATTAAATTACAAGCTATGCTCCGCTTCTCCAAGTCAAAGAAGAATGGCCTTTCGACTGCTGAGCGAGAGATATTTTTAAAGCTTATGAAGAGCATCACCTATGCTAACACAGTAGACAAATTCGAAAAGCGAATGAACGCTTTGAAAGAATCCCGGCTTTACAAAGACAAACCAAATGTTCAGAACTATCTAAACAACACGTGGCTATCATGCAAAGTTCGTTGGGAACAGGCTTTTCGAAAGCAGCAGGTGACAAACATAGTTAACACCAATTAGTACTGTTGTTAAGTTAGTACTGTACATGGGCTCCTTGACTTGGATCAGGGGGATTTCATAGGGATATGTAAGACCAATTGAATGAACAAAGTTTGTTTGGCATCATTACTTTTTTTAGCTTGATTTGAATGTTAAGAGAATAGTATTGAAATTTATAATTAATTTGGAGTGTATCTTGTACCGATTATTCCAAGAAGAAGTGTGCAAGAACACTTTTTATTCACAAGTTGCAATGCATCAATTTCATACATACTGAGATATTTTTCTACCGACCATCGAAGATTGCAAGCGAGCGACTGTAACATGGTTCATCCAATCAGAGACATAATCAATAGGACTTCACAGTGTAAAATCTCAGCATGTATGAAATAAGAGTCCATGATAAGCTCTCCTGTGTGAATGATTGTGACCCAACCAGTATTGACTCCACTTTACTCTTTTAGTCAATAGATTGGAAGCCTGCTGACTGACATAAAACATGATGTTCTATAATCAGTGATTCAATGATTTTTAGCCAGAGGAAATTCCTTGAGCTGCTCATGGAAGTCCAACTTATATGTTTGACTTTTGGAAAGATACAACTAATGTGCCACGAGAGAGACTGAATAGTACAATGTAGAATTCCAAAGTATTAAAGATTAGGACATATCAACCTTAAATCTTAAAAATTTCTTTCCATGTTCTTATATTTTCTTGTTGTCCTAAATCCAGACAAACTTATTGGTCTGGATAATGAAGCCCAAAATCTGGTAAACTACTGAAGTTATTCGGTTATAAGGCGCACCGTTTTTTTCAAGAAATTCCTAATTTCTGCTAAAAATTACTGCCAAAGTTTGGGTGCGTCTTATAGGCGAATGTTTTCCCGAAACAATTTTTTTTTTTATCACAGTTACTGGTACGATTTCAAGCAAAGGACACACAGTGTTGGTCATTGACTTTTATAAATATGGTGGTTCTAAAAAGACGAGCGAAGGGCGCGTGCTTAGTAATTTGATACGTCACAAAACGAAACGAAAATAAACAAGCGAAGAGATAAATACCTTCTTCATCCATTCAGCCTTTTTTGTGCACTGAGACCTACATTCTCGGCGGTACGTGAATTCTTGTTTAATCAAGGCTTTTGTTTGTGCGCATGGTTACGTGTGCGACAATTCTGCTTTTGTTAATTAACGGTAAACTAAAATCAATACGCGACTTTTTCACTTTTTTGTAAGTTTATGAAAGAATTTATAATAAACTTGACCGATCTTTACTCCCCAAAAAACGGTGCGCCTTATAATCAAGTATTTTAGCGATATTTTCAGTTTGAAAACAGGCAATAATGAAGTTGCCGAATTGGGGGTGCGTCTTATAGCCGAGTGCGCCTTATAACCGAATAACTACGGTACTTACAAGTTCTTGAAGTATTGACACCCACAATGTATGTGGAACTCTTATCTAAGGTAACATTGATCACTGTTAGCAAGTTTCCTCATTTTGGTTTTCTTAGTTAGCCTGCTTCTAGTGCCATTTGAAAAGGAGGTCCTCCTCAAAAGCTGTTGTGCTCTTTCGTTTTCTAGATTTACCTTCATGAAATAAAGTACCTGTTCAAACCATGTATCACCACAGAAGCGGGATAGGTGGTAAAATCAAAGTGACAGAAAACTTTAAATTCAACGAAGATTTACATTTAAAAGGCTCAGGGTACATGCAT
Organism: Pocillopora verrucosa; assembly: GCF_036669915.1. Taxonomy (NCBI): domain Eukaryota; kingdom Metazoa; phylum Cnidaria; class Anthozoa; order Scleractinia; family Pocilloporidae; genus Pocillopora; species Pocillopora verrucosa. The sequence goes on from NC_089319.1 coordinate 3,844,285, forward strand.
GTATGACAGCTAGTTTAATTTTTTTCCTTTTTGCCAGTAACAAACTTTACTTGGTAGAAAGTCTAAATCTGCTCAACAGAAGCAATCAATAGATATATAGACATGCCAGTTTTCAAAGGTTGCAAGACCAATTTGGATATTTAGTTGTAACCTTAATTTTTGCCTTTTAGATTTTAGATTTGCGCCTCAATATACTACTGTGCCTTCAGCACCCTTACAGTGCAGTGCGACACTTGGCAGCTAGGTGCCTGGGTGTCCTGTGTACTTTGTCCATTGGAGATACCATGAAGACAGTGGTAAAAGATATCGTATCACTGATGGGCACTACTGATGTCATCAGGAATGGACAAGGAGCAATAGAAGCTATATCTTGTATCCTTAAAAAGCTGATTAGAATTGTTATGCTTGAGAGAGATATTGTGGTGCACCAAAATTAATGCAGAAATGGCGTTTCCGTCTAAATTTAGTGTATATTGCCTGTGTACAGATGTGGTATGAATGATTCAACTGAAATGGGTGCGGTGCCGCACGTTGTTCTCCTGGTGGTGCCTGTGCTTGGACGGATGAGTTATCAGTGTGAGGATTTTCGACTTATGGCCACATACTTTTTTGCCACACTTATTAGGCTTCTGCCTCTTGAGGTAGTTTAGGTTAATTCGAAGTAGTCTTAAGTCTTTTACTACGACAGTAACTGAGCGCATTACCATGCTACATTTTACCCAGCTTGCCGTTGTGTGCCTTGTCTTTTATTTTGTTGGAATATACCCTGTCTATCTAAGCAAGAGTTTTGACGGAAATGTCATTAATTAAAGCAATGGTTTGATGGTCCGTGAACCTCATCTTCGTTGTAATGTTCTTAGTTGGACGACACCTCTAATGGGAACGGCGGAAAAAAAAAACAAAGAGGACATATGTCTTGCAGCTTGAGATTTGTATGTAATTCATACTGAAGTGTCCGTAATTTTATTTCGACGGAGCTAGGATAGAAAAACATGCAGTCCTAAACTGGAATCATATGACCATTTTATCGGTTCCTTAACTCCATATTCATTTTCGCCAATATTCGACTGTTGTTTTCTGTAGTCTGGTATTCCTGACCCGCCTCGCATGTTCAAAGCTATGGTGGAGCAAAAACAAAGGGAACGACAATTTCTTGAGCAACTTTTGGACGGTAAAAAGGTGGAGAATTACACTATTCCTGTTCCTATCAAAGCTGAGCTGAGAAAATATCAACAGGTAGGGTGCTACAGGAAAACAGCGAAAACGAAGCCTTTGTTCATGTTGGAATTATAAACTAATGGCCTCTGTTTAAAATAATGTACTGAACGGTGTGCGACGAGGGTAGCTTGTCTCCTATCGAAGGTAGCACACAGTCTGCCGAAAGCTCACTATCAGTTACAGATTTGTAGGGTGAGGGAACAGTTGGCATAAAGTGCAATTTAAACTGCAGCATTTAGAAAACGGAACTATTTGATTTCATGAAAGCCGAGATAAAATTCGACCATTGAAAACAATTTTTTTGCCTTCTTTTCTCTTCGCAGACTACGTAACAAGGTCAAAAGTCACAGTTTAGTCGTGGCATCGTACGATAGTGAATTCTTCAGGTAAGGAGAGTTACTGAAGGGTAATTGAAAATACACATTGTTAAGGCACAGCAGTTATTTCAACGAAATGTCTCGTTTGTTTCGTCCGAACAGATCAGTGCACTGGAACTATTGTGTCCTTGACGAGGGCCACATTATAAAGAATGGAAAAACAAAGGTAGGTTACGTTTTGGTCTTTCCTCTAGAAAGCAAACGTTGAGGAGACCGATGATAATTCCCCGACAGAAAAAAGCCGGTGGAGACGAAGATATCGTATATTTGGTATTCTCCATGTGTTATCTCTCTGACAGGATTTAAACAGGTTCTCCTTTTTATCATTGAAGTTTCACTGATGGTTGTTGCTTGAGAATGATTTCGAGTCGTCCGAAATGGAACAGTAGCTATGTAGTCCAGTATTCAAATTAAAGGCGGTCGGTAAGAAGTTCCTACGAGTATCGGCCCCTTTAAGTAGTTAGGACGGAAGCGTAAACAAGCTCTTTGTACTGCATCGTGATTGATGTCGACACGACATAGTGGGCGGCTTAAGCTCCAGGTTTTTTCAATTTGATTTTTTTTCTTTCCTCCCAGTTTCCTAAAGTCATTAAGCAGCTACGAGCCAGTCATCGACTTATACTCTCGGGAACACCAATCCAGGTACGAATTGAGGGGCTTTTATTAAGCAAATGAAGCTATGCGATTTAAATATGGGAAGATGACGAGTCACTGTTCCCACAGCTATTCCACATGTAGATCTTAAAATCTTCTTCACTTACTTACGAAGAGGAGGATAAATATTTTCTTCTGCCTTGTATAATGTGAGGAAATGTCAAAAGCAGCTTCTGTCGAACAGCAAAACGTTGTTCATGTTTCTGAAGTATTCTACGTCACAAGATTAAATATTCAGACAATTGAGACTTGCTCGTTCTAATGTGTCGTTCATTTTTGTTTCATTCTCACCATACTCCTTTGTTATGAGTTATCTTTCCGTACGGTAGCGTAATTTTGTAGTTTTTTGCATTGCTTTATTTCTTTTAGTCTTGCAAAGATTTGATACAGTGCTTTACGTTCATGACATGCTCATGTTTTATTTTCAGAGTAATGTCCTGGAGCTGTGGTCATTGTTTGATTTCTTAATGCCTGGTTTTCTCGGAAGTGAAAAGCAGTTTCAGTCTCGGTTTGGTTTGGTGCTAGGGTTAGGGTTAGGGTTAAGGTTAGGGTTAGGTTAGTTAAATCAATACTCGTATATTTTTAAAGAACTAAAAATTTCACACGCCTTACGGGCTCGTGCAATTTGGTTAGCCTTTGAACAGTTCACATGTGCTAATTTATCCCAAGTTGTACTTAAAATCTTGTGATTTTCTTATGAAAATCTATAATTCATAGAAATATCAAGTAACAAATGCATTTTAAGAACAACAAAAAGATAAAGTGTTTGCTATTGGCATTTTAGAAAATAATTCAAATCGTACGCGCGCAGTGATTGGCCATAAAACCATTTTGCATGAGCGTATGTAAACACGGTTTTCGTTCCTCTTTTATTAGTTATTTCATAAAAGAAATGTAAAATGGTTTCCGTGTTTACATAGCCGGATGTAAACACGCGGGAGGTTGGGAGAACACGAGATAAGCGTAGGAAATCACGACGCGAAGCGGAATGGTTTCCAGCTTATGGAATGTACTTCCAACATCCTAAGTCTTCTTCAGCCCTTGTGTACCCTAAGATATTCATTGGACGGTCCATAGCGGCATCGGTGATTTGATTGTCCTCCAGATTAAGTTCGGTGACTTTACACGTTGGTGTCTGTAATGCTTGACATAGGCTATCAACACCGGCATCGGTGATCTGATTACTACCCAGATCAAGTTCGGTGACTTTACACATTGGTGTCTGTAATGCTTGACATAGGCTGGCAACACCGGCATCGGTGATCTGATTATCACCCAGATCAAGTTCGGTGACTTTACATGTTGGTGCCTGTAATGCTTGACATAGACTGACAACACCAGCATCGGTGATCTCATTACCACCCAGAACAAGTTTGGTGATTTTACATGTTGGTGTCTGTAATGCTTGACATAGACTGGCAACACCGGCATCGGTGATCTGATTATAAGCCAGATAAAGTTCGGTGACTTTACATGATAGTTTCTTTAGTGCTTGACATAGACTGGCAACACCAGCATCGGTGATCTGATTATAAGCCAGATAAAGTTTGGTGACTTTACATGATAGTTCGTTTAGTGCTTGACATAGACTGGCAACACCGGCATCGGTGATCTGATTACTACCCAGATGAAGTTCGGTGACTTTACACATTGGTGTCTGTAATGCTTGACATAGGCTGGCAACACCGGCATCGGTGATCTGATTACCACCCAGCTTAAGTTTGGTGACTTTAGACGTCGGTGTTTGTAATACTTGACATAGACTGGCAACACCGGCATCGGTGATCTGATTTCTACCCAGATAAAGTTCGGTGACTTTACATGTTGGTGTCTTTAATGCTTGACATAGACTGGCAACACCGGCATCGGTGATCTTATTACCACCCAGATCAAGTTTGGTGATTTTACATGTTGGTGTCTGTAATGCTTGACATAGACTGGCAACACCGGCATCGGTGATCTGATTATTACCCAGATAAAGTTCGGTGACTTTACATGATAGTTTCTTTAGTGCTTGACATAGACTGGCAACACCGGTATCGGTGATCCGATTAGCAGCGAGATAAAGTGCGGTGACTTTACATGTTGGTGTCTGTAATGCTTGGCGTAGACTGGCAACATCGGCATCGTTGACCGCGGACAAATTCAGGTTAAGTGTGGTGATTGTATTCCATTCAGATTCCTTCTCTGCACTGAGTGCACCAAAAACATTTAATGTAAAAGACACAGCAGGGCAGTCCACACCCTTACTACCCAAGGAAGAAAGATCAAAAGATCCATTTCTTATGTCGAATACGTCGTGAAATCTCTTAACTATTCCCTTGGCAAACTCAATGTCTTCGTATCGTAGGAGACATTTAGAAATTAAAAGCCCCCTTTTGGCTTCTTTTTCCAATAAGTCGTCGCTGAGAAATGTGTGGATAATCATCTTTTCCTCAAATTCGTTGTCTTTTCGCTTGGACAAAATACCAGACATAAATAAAACTACTTCTGTAGACACATGTTTGGGGATAGTTCTTGTCTCTACAAACCAACGAGCCGCCAAGTACTCTTGAAGAGTCAAATGTATAAAACAAAAATGTTTAGTCGTCGCAGAAAAAGATGTTCTGAAAGGAGGACCGCAATGAAGAAGACCGCTTCCACACAGACTTTCAAGCTCGTGTAAGTTCAAAGTTTTCAAATCCTCTTTAAGGAAAAGAAACTTTTTCTCCTCAAGGAGTTGAGCTGCCAGCTTTGATAATTCATCCAGAGTCTCTTCGGCAGAGGCTCTTTCCTTTCTATGGTGCTTTTGCACGAACATGTTGACCACTTCATCATAAAGGTCACTTGTTTTCACCGGGAGAGGATTATTCTTCTTTGGTTGCTGCAGAGTATATTCAAAGTAGGAGCACATGAGGAAACAAAGCACAGGAATGTGGGCAAAGCTGACAAGATTGTCATTCTTTGTAATGTGGTCCATTACAATGTTTTTCATTCGGTCGTTGTTTTTGAAATACTTTCCAATGTATTCTTTTACCTGTGGCTCGGAAAATCCTGTAATTTCAACGTATCTATCAAAATAGATCCCTCCGTCTTTCATTTCGTCAGATTCGTCGGGTCTTGACGTGATCATGACGACCGAGTCTCTCAGTATTTTTCCTTTGATAAGCTTGGCACACAGTGCTGCTACTGGCATTTTCTCTCTGGCGTTATTTGGGTACTTTTCATCCCGATCACTAGCGATGTACTCTCGTCGTGAACACTCGTCATACCCGTCGATGATAACCAAAACTTCTTCGGAATGATGAACAATGTACTCAAATATAGAGTCGCTGATATTTGAGCGGTCATCTAGCACTGAAGATCGGTTTAAGATATCCTCCAAGGTAACAGGGTCGTCCTCAAGTAGATTAAGCTGACGGAACGTGAGCAAGTATGCGAACTTAAAATCAGGTACTTCTGCATTTGCTCTGGATCGAAACAATTTGTTGTCAGCCCAATCTCTGATCAGCTTTTGACAAAACAGTGTTTTACCGATGCCTGCCTTTCCAGTGACAAGAACAGATTTTGGATGTTTCCCATCGGTCGAGATGAAAATTTCTTGAGAGCTTTTAATTTTCTTTCCACTTATTTGACCGTACTGGCGAAGGCGTTCTTTGCGTTTCATATCAAGATCTTCGACTGGTTTTCTATCATGTTGCATGAGAATGTTGGTGAATATGTCATCTGTTCTCATTCTGGACATGGTCGGTAAGGCCTGAGCGAGGTACTCGGTTTGGCTTTTTATTGATTCTTTCAACGCATCGGAGTATTCCGCTACAACTGAAAAGAAACCGTTACCTGCATTTATTTTCATAAATCCTTTATGTATTAACTTTTCCAATGCTCTACGAAGAGTCATTGATCTGCCTGACTTGTGACGCGATTGGTTATCACGCTAGGTGAGTTTTGCTTTAATTAGGCTTTCCCATGAAAAAGTGCGAGTTAATCTTGAATCTGTTCGCAATTAATTGACATCAAATTCTGACAGAGCATTTAGAAAAGCCTAGTAAGAGGTTGGTGTAAAGGTTAAATTATTTCATTTTTAATAATATACATGCCAACATTTCACAATGCTCACTGGCTGAGAACAAGTCAATTAATCCCAAAGAGAGCACAAAGTTAAGATGAGGACAAAAAGTTGAAATTGAGTGTAGAAAGATGAAAATAATTTGGTTGCCAGGAGAGTCACCAACCGCAACAAAACAAAATAGCGGAGAGGTTAAGAGAAGGTAACATCCTTTTCAATTTAAATTTTGATGGAGAATGGCAAAAATAGAAATACAAAACAAAGCACAAACAACTGGCTAAAAGTTTGGACGTTTTGGGCATTGAAAAATATGAATCGGAGGCGCTAAACAAACTTCTCGAGGCATTTTACGCAATAGTAGTTCGTAAAAAAGACGGGGAAGATAACGAGCGTGATATCTTTCGTGTTCTGATTATTGCTGTCGACCGATACCTTATAAACAAAGAGTACAAAAACCGATTGTTCGTGACGGTGAGTTTAAAAGCTCGAGCCAGATTCTTTGGGAAAACCCCGACTACTGCAGCACAAGGCAAAGGCAAGCGGCCGAACCAGTGAGCCATGACACGAAAAAAAAGCAACTAAAGTGGAAGACAGAGTCATATTTTTGCTAGTATATTATTAATAAGTAGTCGCATGATTTTCCTCGTGCAATTCGGAATAAATCAGCATGTGTAAATTTTTCAAAAACTACAAATTGCATTCGCCCTACAGGCTCGTGTAATTTGGTTGCATTTCAAAAATCTACTTGTGTTGTTTTACCCAAAATTGTACTCGAAATCGTGTGATTACCAACACTAACGGACTCATTTCAGGAGCAGATCCAGTAATTTGTGGTACGGGAGGAACAAATTTGACTCAGAAAACACCTATTTTTTGTGTGCGTGTACGCTAGAGAGTTCTCCGAGTTTGAGCTATTTTTAAAGGTAGGCATTTTATAATACTGAAATGAACTGATTGTTAAATTGCTTATTACCCTGTGACGAAAGGCCCTTCAATCTTCCTCTTCAAGTTTCTTTTCTCAGGAAAGATCAAAAGGCCGTTGCACAGATTTTACCGTTAATACACAATACCTTTGTCTCCTGCTCTCTTTTTAGGATTAACGATTGCCTCCATTTCATCCAGTCTCTCTTTGATGCTAACTTCATCCATGATGCACTGTTTAAGAAGCTCTATGTAGTGTTCTTCCAAATCAGGGTCCATGCATTCCTTTTTCAGATCATCAATAGCACTTTGGCAATCAGCTCCTCCCAGTCTCACCAATGCATCTTGGATGTCCTGCCAGTATTGATTGAATGTTGAATCATCTACTGAGGCCTCACTGGCATGACGATAAACTTTGTTTCTGAAACAGTTGATGCGAACGATCTCTGCCTCAAGGGTTGTATCTGCTGCAGAAGGAAGAGTGTCCCAGCCGGTAGCTGGACGAACAAGATCGCATATACTCCTCAGCAAAACCATCAGTAGAGGGATATCGAAATCCTTTGATGAAACTGTAGATTTGATGGTAGGATATAGTTTTCTCCAAAGAGAAGGACTAAGAATTTGTTTCTTTCGAAGTGAGTTTAAGACTGCATGAACTGGGGGACTTGACAATACTGCGTTCAGGTCTCCTGTTGGACGCCTCTTATCAAAAGTCGTTCTCAAGATATGTGCTCTGACATCCACCAGAAGCCTGCATAACATGGCGTAATTAGTTGTCTCTTTTGATGAACGAAACGATGGAGCCACTGCTGAGGCCATTTTTCCTGAAATACAAAAAAGTTCACCCCACGTCAAAAAAACACAAAGAAGCGTATCAAGATAATGAAAAAATTACTGAAGAAAAGTTTGGAACCGATATGAAGTTATCTGGCCTAGAATTCATTTCGCACCGGATGCTGAGTGGATAGCGCTATCCATCCTTCCAACACCATTTTTAACATCTGTAAATTATGCGGGTTTTTTTCTTTTTTCCACATTTCCTATAGAACCAAAGTGACGCTACAAATAATGTTCGAAGTCCAGTCAGGACATTCTACCACCCAGTTTACCGAGATTGAAAAGAATTAGAGCGTACGTGTTTAAACCACAAACAGTCAATTTGTCCAATACCAGTAAATTCGGCATGTACAAAAACACAGACGATAGATGGGGCTGAGAGACTACAGCTTCCTCTCCAGGATTAGTGGTGGAAAATGAAGAGGAAGGAACGGCTACAAACAGAGATATTAAGCATTCATGCCTTGCCATAAATTTGACATTAACAACAGGGATGCTACCACGACATCTTTGACATCTATGTATTTATTGTGTCTGGAGGGCTCATCTCCCACACAGGAACAGGAATCATTAGCTTCATCTAATATGAAAATTTTTTGTCATACTTTGTATCAATTAAATATCATAGCGCTGCAATGATTCTTCAAACGTTCATCACATAAGTAGTCATCACTGCGACAAGTAGTTTGAACTACCAAAGGGTGCTCTAGCAAGTTCTCTACTTCAGTTTCTTTGTTGACAGAAAATCCCCGCTCTACAGATGCCTGGCCATGTGACAGCAACAGCAAAATTTTCAATAGGTCAAAGAATGCAACATGGTTCTCATCAGTCACGTGGGTGAAAAAAAAATTCATCAACCTGCAAAACGGGTAAAGGTAAAGAATCCGATCCTACCAAAGCGTCTTCTTTGGAAAACTTTCACTCACGAGATGAAAATGATAATTTCCATTTGGCCGCCATCTTGTTAGTCGTGTTATTGGAACCCAGTTACTTATCCCGACTGAGCATTAGATGAACATTTCCTATATCTTTTGGTAAGGACACCTAAATATTCTAAACCGACACCCGTCGTCGAGTTTTTTAATTTTTATTACCTAAAACACTGCAATTTTATTACGTTGGACGTGACTTTTTTAAACGTGGTGGCTCCTAAGGGAGCCGTTTTTTTGGTGGCTAGTAGAAGACCTAGGTCCTAGTATTTCGTTCTCAAAATGGCGGTGATTTAGATTTCTCTTCGAGGGGGGCATTGGGGCCTATTAGAAACCGCAAAACCGTAGAAAAAATCATCCACAACCGAAAAACCGAAAAAAAATTCGATCAAAACCGAAAACCGCATGCAAAACTGTCAAAACCGATACATTTTCACATCCCAGTTATTAAAACCCTGATCGATTCGATACAGTGGTGACAAGTGTAAAGTACATTAATTTCATTACAGGATTTATGAATGCCATGGACTTCGCGTCGGTAGGATCGAATTCATTACCTTTACCCAATGAGCACCATATTCAAATTACATTAACTTAAAAAAAAAGTTCAAACTGAGTATTCTGTTCACCTTTCTTTCCCGAAGGCTCTTCTAATTTTTTTTTATGATCAGTGATGGGTACTATAGTGAAGGGTGAAGTACCTATGGGTAAAAGAGGCAGAGAGAGATTAGCATTCACAGCCTCTCTTCAGATGTTTTGTTGCGATAAGAGAAAATGTGTACAATTATATTAAATAATTGATACCACGTTATTGTATGATATAATTCTTCGAACATTTATCACATAATTGTCACTGTTCACAACAACTTTCCAATAACTTAATACATTTATAATTTAAAGCAACTATTATGTATTTTACCACACGCCGACTCATTACCATCTTTAGCTAAAGTAGAGAATGAGACAATGCCAAATTTGGATTAATCTTTAGCTAACTCTCACCCTGTGGACACCTCGCTATTACAGACACCTTCCCACAGTGGACAAGAGCCAACCCCTGGGGAAACACGTAAATAAATGATTGAAAAAAAACTCCCTTTGAAACAGTCTCTTGCTGTTGCTATAAAGTTTTACTTATTTTATCTCTCGCTATAGCAGACACTTAAATACTTCAACCAAAATCCTGACTCACATAATATAAAGCAACTTTATGATAAAGGAAAACAAAGACACCATTCTTCAGTTGGGTGCAAACATTTGAATTTCTATCGTACCCTTTTATTACGGACTCTTGCTATTGCAGACACTATATCAGAGATATTAGCATTTCTACTGATAAATAGTTAGAAACAAACATACCAACTTGTAGTTAAAGATAGATTTAAAAAAGGTGCTCAAAACATCTATTTGATATTCACATATATATCTCATGTATATTATCTTAACCCTTTACATCCTAACATCAGTCTGCATATTCTCCACACTGCTCCTTATACATTTCCTAGTGTACTGAAAAGGAGAATTTGTTTGCCAATCAAAAGTTTCCTTCTCTGTTGACCACGTCCTTTATTCTCATCACCTTAATATGTGATTCAGGAGTGATATTGTAGGGAGAAATTAGATGCTGGTCACTCTTAGGGTTTAAAGGGTTTATTCCACAAACCAACTCAAATTACTTTCACATAAGTAGAGTATCAGGCACAATCATATCTGGAATAATTTACATTATTTTACATTATTTACAGCAATAAATGTATTCATGAGGTTACTTTTCTTTGAGAAATAATAATTAACACAGCAAACCAACATGTGACCATATGTATATAAGTGCATGAAATTTATCCAAAATACATCACCAATGTCAGTTTTTCAATACATAATTTATGATTAAGGTTGGGAAAAAACCCTTCATTATACTATTATTATACTATTATTATGATTATGAATATGATTATAATTATTATTATTATCATTTTATTGTTATTAAAACTGTTTTACCATCTACTGCCACTGATCTAAACATAAATAAATAAATGGGTTTAAATTCCTCTCAAATGAATCTTTTTAATGAAGAACTGAAAGCATTTCAAATAATTGTCAGTTAGTTTTACCCTATAGACCCTAGCAACCTTAAATGTTTAATCCCAAAAGCACACTTCTTTACACTTGACATCATAGCTGAACACACTGAACATATTCACTTAAGAAATTAATTCAAACTGAGCTTCCTCTTCACCTTTCCTTGGCTTCAAGGTCTCTTTTCACTCACCTTTCTTTTCCTGAAGTTTCACAGTGCTGTGCCTTACTTCCAGTTTTCTTTTGTGACCAGAAGTGGACAGTAAGGTGGAGGGTGAATTACCTGAGAGGAAAAGTACAAAGAGCAATTCATGGTGTTACTTTTAATAGCAACATGAAAACAGGTCAAATCAACATGCGATTAACTGACATACCGTGTCACTATGTCACTATTAGTTGTTTGAGTCATAATTTAAGATCAACATTGAAAACACCCAGTTTATCATTATATACTGTTTCACCAACCCCAGCCTCTACCATCTTAATATATTTCCTTGTAGCAAAACACAGAGTGAGGGAAAACTAAATTGGGTATAATTGCCTTAAAAAAAACATTTTTTAATGAGAACCAAATGTATTTAAGAGTATTCTTAGATCCATTTTACCATGAAATTTAATTTAACAGCATCATCTATTCACCTTCCATTCTTTGGAGTTTCATATGTGGCTCTTCTAGTTCTTCTTCGGGATCAAAGGTGGAAGATCCAGGAAGAGGCAACATGCCTAAAAATAAAGTTATACAGAGAGATATTAGCATTTCTACTGATAAATAGTTAGAAACAAACATACCAACTTGTAGTTAAAGATAGATTTAAAAAAGGTGCTCAAAACATCTATTTGATATTCACATATATATCTCATGTATATTATCTTAACCCTTTACATCCTAACATCAGTCTGCATATTCTCCACACTGCTCCTTATACATTTCCTAATGTGCTGAAAAGGAGAATTTGTTTGCTAATCAAAAGTTTCTTTCTCTGTTGACCATGTCCTTTATTCTTATCACCTTAATGTGTGATTCAGGAGTGATATTGTAGGGAGAAATTAGATGCTGGTCACTCTTAGGGTTTAAAGGGTTAAAGAGAATTAGGCACAATCATATCTGGAATAATTTTCATTATTTTACATTATTTACAATACATGTATTCACAGTGTTACTTTTCTTTGAGAAATAATAATTAGCACAGCAAACAAACATGCGACCATCTGTATATAAGTGCATGAAATCTATCCAAAATACATCACCAATGTCAGTTTTTCAATACACAATTTACAATTAAGGTTTGAAAAAACCTTCATTCTACTATTATTATACTATTCTTATAATTATGATTATAATTGTTGCATGATGAGACCAAATAACAGTTTCAAAAGAGACCATGCTTACTGCCGTTCCTCTAACAGAAAAAAAAATTAAACTTATTCGTCAAGTTAGTGACTCCAAAAATAGAATTTCACCAAATTTTACGGCAAAAAGCAAACAGAAACTCTGTTGTATCTCCAATAAAACCTAACCAAAGATATATTGCAATCTCAAATAAGTGAAGATACAACAACCAAGAGAAAAGGATAATATTTCAAAGAGGGCTCCTTGATTGGTTGTTGCCCATCTGGACTTTGCCTTCTGTGTGTGAAATATGTGATAAAATGCAGGTTGTTTACAAGGAATTAACATGTGACATGGGAGAATTGCATGGAAATTCACTATCAGATGCATTTAGTTCCATGTGAATT